>NC_060172.1:17079018-17117461 GCF_021292245.1 Micropterus dolomieu | reverse complement strand
CGCATGTGCAACTCCCAACAAAGATTTTGTACAAGTAAGATGCATCACTCTGTAGCTCAAGAGCAGAGCGTACAACACATAGGGTGAAAAGAGGAGCTGCAGCAATGTGCAGTATGAGAAAAATATGGTGTTTTTTGAAAATTAAACCATGTAAACCTGTTCTGGTACAACCCCTAATTAAGATTTTCAACTTGAAAATGAGCACAATATCACCTCTTTAAGGTTTGGACCCCCCCAAAAGAGGCAAAACCAACAGTTCAGGGGGGTCTTTCTTACCATTAGTAAATATTACAATTTATTTCCCGTACTCATGGCTTATATTCAAGAATCTTGAAATATGATTTCAGACACCCCTAAAATGGACCGCACCATTTCCTAACATCGACGTTAGTTGAACGTCTTGTCTGTCTGCATCACTCGCAGCGCAGCTGCTCCGGTCTGGTGCATTACACGCTAATGGAGACGCAGCAGGTTAATGTCAATAGTTAACTATCTAGCTTGTATCTAGTATCTTGCTTTAATACACTTAACTTTCCTACCTTCAGAGATTCATAATTAGCATTTCTTTTACTTAAAATGAGCTATCTGATGTTAGCTAGCTGAGAGCCCACCCTATCATTTCATTATAACTATGTAATTTCATATTTTATGTGGGCCTAGCAGTGTTGGGCAGTAGCGTCGCTACAAGTAGTGCCGTTATTAGTTTAACTACATTTCTCAGTTCTGAATCAAATAGCTTTTCAGTAACGAAGCTCTTTTATTTACTCCTGAGTAGCGCGGTAGCTTCCACACATGCTACATTTTCTCAAGCATTTCTGAAGGATTAGTGACTGACGCCACCGCCACACACGGACCTGTATGTGCACAATCACTTTCGTGTGACATCACGTACCCATCCTTGGGCTGATGTCTGCGACTTTGCTGCAGTGGAATAAAGACGCGCGATTGAGTTTACTTTCTATTGTGATAGTTATTGTAACACCTCTTGTGAGAGGGATCAGGGTCCAGCCTGGACAGTTCTTCCTCTAGTGAGGAGGAAACTTTGATATGTAGCGGCAGAAACTTGTCTCTCTCTCTCTCTCTCTCTCTCTCTCTCTCTCTCTCTCTCTCTCTCTCTCTCTCTCTCTCTCGCCCATTGTCATGAATGTTTAGGTTGCAGGTTTTTAGTCTTTCTTCTATTGCTACTGTGGAATGAAAGATATAAACTAGGCCTATACTGTGCATACATATATATGACCTAACTATAAAATATTAAAAAATTAAAAGTAGCTTAGATGTAACTAAGCTACTTTTGCCACGTTGCTGTAGCTTCTGTGTAGTGAAGCTTCATTTAATGTAGCTTAGCTCACTACATTTTCCAAGTAGCTTGCCCAACACTGGGGCCTAATTGTCAGCTAACAATGGTGTTTAGGCATGAGCAGTGAAATCGGGGATTAGTTATTGTAGAGATACATTTTTACATCAATATAGAGTTTATTATTTCATTTGAAGTCTTTTGTGAGTCCTTTCACAATAAACATGGCATTTGTTTTAACTCTGGAATTCCCCAAAATTCCCAATTCCCCAACAACAGTGTTTGTCAGACAACTGCTTTATTGGACGCAGATTACATCATTCACAGTCCACATGAGCAAGAGGAAAGAAGATATTTGCTAAAAAAGAGTAAGTTGAAACTTTACACTTGATGAGAATGATAAACATTAGGAATTAGAGATAATGTAGACTGTATTTTATGTGTCTTTAGTTCTGTATCAACACAGTGTGGGTTTGTTTTGAGCGGTCATGACAGTCTGCTGTTGTGTGTCTGACTTGCAGGCAGTTTTGCTCTAGAATACTTGGCGACCTCTGACTACAAAAGTTGTCATCTGGTATGGGGCACCCATGAATTGGTGTAATGAATGTAATTTATCATCATCTACAGACTGATGACACTAGTTAAATAGGCAAGGATATTGTAAGCATTGTAAGATTTTAGTTCACTGAAGCCCGCGTCTGTGCTGTACTGGGTTTTCTTTTGGACCTGGAAAAAAAGTTGACCCCCCTGGTTGTCACTGTATAATTCACACCTTGTATGCACATAATGTTAGCTGACTGAAAGTTTGAGCTCTTTCAATTTGCACATGAGAACAAAACTCTCTCCTTTAAATCTAGTACAAATAATGAGAAATTGCGCTGGGTCTGGGATGGCCCAAAACAAATTTACATGTAAAGTCAGATGCTATATGATGGTGATGATCCCACTAAACACTGCTGTTCTGTGTCCATTCTCTGGTCAGAGTCCTTGCCTAAGGTGCCAAATAAACTGCTAGCCCTCATGTAATGTCCACACATATAGTATAGTATAGTATAGTTTGTTAGTTTATTGAAATAGAAATTGCTATACAAACATACCATGTACAATAGGTATATAGAAATTGAGATTGTTTTTGCACTTTAGATTATGATCCCTGAAGATTAGGCATCCCTTGCCATGAGAAATGGGCACTGACTTGACATTTCTTGTAGAAAGTGCAGACATGGTCTTTATAATGAGGCTGTACGTAATTTGTAGCTGTAGTGGCACAAATTACCAGGAAAATTAGAAGAAGCAAATTTGAGGAAAACACAAATGTTTGTTGATAGTACAGCTGCTACACTGTCAGCTGGATATAACACATTTGAGGCAATTGACTACGACACCGTGTGAATATTATGAATACAAAGGGAAAGGTGCAAAAAACTGTATGGGGGTAGACAACCAGAGATCTCCAGAGATAGGAAAAAGATATAAAAATAGAGAGGCAGAGGGGACAGACAGAAGTGGAGCAGAATAATGGGATCGCACCGGCTCCCCTGATCATTTCCCCGCCCATATCCCATCAGTCATAGCCATTATGCGTACCGTCATGAGACACATTAAAAAAAACATTTACAAAAACAACACCTCTGGATCCTCTTAATTACATTCCTCCTCACACACATCTCCACAGGTATGCAGGTGTCCTACTGTTATATCTGTTCCTCAAAAGTGATGAGGGATGTGTTTATCTCACGTGGGGAATGATGTGTGCTGAAAAGATTTGTGTGAGTTGATTTGAGTGCTGCTCTCCACAGAGAGTAGCATCTCACCCGAATATACAGTAATGTCAGAGGAAGGAAACCTAATCCAAGTCTGTGAAGCCAGGAAATATCTTCTCTGGCTTGGGGAAAGTGACGGCACTCTTCTTGCACAGAGAACAGGGGAGAGGTGCAGAGTAAAAATATATTAAAATTATGTGTTTACCCTTTTTTTCCCCCCACTTACCTGATCAGCCAAGTTAGTTACTAGATTTACTTGCCCAACTTAGCATTTTTCTTGCCCCGGGCAATCGCTCAGTTCTTAATTTTGAGCCCTGCAAACTAAGTCAAACACTTCTAACTTAATTTAGTGTATAGGCCGTCGCACAAACAGTAGCATTTGCTCTGTAAGCTTTAAAAAACTGTTCTGCACAATGAAAACATGCATATAAAAGTGACTGCTTAACAAACTTTTAATCTGTCAGAATACTTTTGGCACCCTGAAATGAACAAACCAAGAAAATAAAACCCATTTTTTCCCCAAAAGACAATCCCTTTATCCAGGATTAATTAAAGTACCTACAAATCTGCTACATTTTAAGCTCATTGTCCCAGTTTGCATTCACAGTATTTTCAAATGAATGTTTAAATAGTATTTATAAGGCTCCATTTTCATTCATGCCATGTAACATACAGCCATGTAGACAAATAAGTGCAAAATGTTCAGGAGAAAAATTAAGATTCCATGGCTTATACATGATATTCAAGTTGCATCACTTAATAAAAGTGAATATGTAGTTGTTATATGAAAACACTTGTGATTTCAGTCAAATTGTCTGTGGATTGACTGATACAAAAAAAACAAATGACAGTGAATTATTTTAGGAGCTTCTGGGAGCAAGTATCCCATTAAACCCAAGTCTCAGTCACTACAGGTTTGAAGCCAATATTATGTTACATAAGATGCCCTGTTGGCTCATTGTTAAGGTCAAAATCAATTAAATTTGTTGTTCCCTCTTACTCTTTCTACTGCGCAGGGCATTGTCCCTTTAATCAGAATATAAAGGACACAATTTTGTATTCTGTTGACCAGCTTGTTAGTAAAACAACTTCTTCCCGTCATATAAACTGATTGGCAAACAAGGAACATCCTGATCAAGGAGGAGTGAAAGAGACTGAGCGAGATTGGCAACAGATAAGAAAATTTTCCTTTCAGACAAAAAGACTGGCAAGGTGCAGAGCAATAACACAGAGAGTGAAGGTGAGTGGGATAGAGAGGAGGACAATTAATGAGGTGTCCTGTGCAAAGCTAATGTCTTGCTCAAAGCTACTGTGAGCAATTTTACACCCTAGCAGAAGTAAATGGCAGCGCGAGGTGAAAACAATCTGAACTAGCAGTTCATAGTGTAATGCCAGAAAACTGTACACAAGATATTCATATTTACTAAGTGAGTCAGGGATATATGTATTCTACTGCGGGGGAGAGATTTAGTAAAGTGCCAAAAGAAAATTCACAATGTTGTAGAAGCCCCAGTTGAAATTATGACCTCCCTACACACCACGTTGTAGGCCAGTGTGCAGATGTAGCTATTAAATATCAGAATAGTAAAAGGAAATGAGGAAGAGAAAGAGTTCCTAAGAGAGAACGTGAGGGACCTTTATCCTGTTGATTAATCACTGTGTCCCAATCCTCTAAGTGGACACTGGCTCGAATAACCCAAAGGCAGTTTCGGAGATGTCCATTACAACAGTCCACTGGGATGGGGCTGCTGTACTTGGCTTAAAGCCCCAATTTGTACATATGAGAATTGTCCGTCCGCTTAAGTTTAGAATAGCCGAGTCATGGAAATAAAAGTGAGGTCAGCTGTTTGTTTTGTATTCTGCAAGCCAGAGGCTGTATTTGTGTGCATGCGCCGATTATGCAACGTGTAACTGCCATAGTCCCCGCTTTTCAATCTACAAATGTGTTTTTAATCCATCTTCATGCTTCACATATTCATATTTAAATGCTTGTTCAGTGACTAGCAATGACCATATTTTACTCTGAAAGGGGGACTATGTATGCTGGGTTTGTCTCCAGCACTCTGCAACCCCAAACAGGATAAGTGGGTGGATAGATGATGGGTGGATGGATGGATGGATGGATGGAAGAAAGAAATATTTTCACTGCCAGAATCTGCCAGTGTTAACAAAGAAAGCTAAATCTGCTTTTCAGGTTCTCCAGACTGCAGCCCATTTTGGGTAAAATGGGATTACTTCTATTTCAGCCTAAGAGTGGGAGGTCTGCAGTGATCTGATAACCTTTATTCCTCCCATGGCATTGCTTTATTCACCCTCTGGTAGAGGCAAAAACAAAAAGAAAATAATGTAGGCTCAATTCTTAAATTTTTGTGTCTCGTGTTGGTAACTAAATTTAACAGGACATAACCATATGATGTTTACCATAACTTTAAGACCACGTTCAATGCAAAATAAATTATTTCAAACTTTTATTTCAGATTTTAATAAAGTAAATCCAAAAAGATATTCCATGGTCGATAAAATAGCTACTGATAACACTGTGAACACATTGCATTACAACACACCTTCGCCAGTATTTATAGTGCATGTTTCTAGGGCTGCGGCTAACTATGATTTTAGTATTCGTTTAAGAAGCACTTTTGCTTGGCGGCGGCGGCAAAAAAGTGATGGAGATATGTCCCCAGTATCTCCAGCGTAAATTACACCTATGATAATATATAATATTTGTGCACTAAGAACTCTTAAGGGGTGAAATCAAAATACTAATTGTGCAGTATGAGTTGTTACAATTAGTTACACCTTGGTTAGATAAGGTAAAGTAATTTAATGTGATAATTCATCCTGTTCGGTTTGTGCATCTTAAGGCTGTTTGAAATATAGTATTGGCTTGAAAGCAGCAGGGATAAGGAGTTGGGCTCCGGTTTGTTTTTTTCCTCGTCTCGGTGAACGGCGCATCTGGGTGATGTAAGTTTAATATGCGTTAGCATGTCGGATGTTTCCATTCACATAACGTTACACTACAACAGTGGCGCAACGCCGACACACAGACACGGTCCTCATACATAAACTGTCTCTCCATTGCTGTTGTAACATTCACTGACCAAGAACCTGCAGGCTGGTCTTCCAGCCAACGGACAAGTGGTGCTCAACCACCACTTGTCCGTTTCTCTGGATTTCTGAATTTCAGACACTTTCCCATTCTCAGGCGATGAGCTAGCGTTAGCTTGTTAGTAGTTTTATTTTCTGACTGATCCGCGCCAGAGTTTGGATGCCGGAGCTCATGCACAGCGAACACTCCACAGTCCAGAGCGTAAAGCTAAACACTGACGTAAACAGTAACGTTACCTGTACTGCCGTATAACATCAGAGTCACACCAGACAGAGTAAATTATAAAGTTACATGCATAAAAAGTGTTTATTTATGACGTTATGGCATTTATTTAATCCTATATTTAATCCGAAACAAGAACAAATTTAAGACCTTGGTAAACGAAATTTAATACTTTGGTCATGAAATTTAATTCTTTTAAGGCCTTATTTTTGGAATATGAAATTTAAGACTTTTTTAATACTTTGAAGACCCCACGGGTACCCTATATTAGTCCTTTCGGAAATTCATAGTGTGTCATACAGCAAACATCAGACCAACAACTAGACAGCTGCTTTACAAACATCACCCGAGTGCTATACAAGTTATACTAAAGGCTCATGCAGACTACACGACTTTCAGCGTCGGCCGATGGCCTTGTCATTCACACAACTTGCCGTCATATGACGGCAGTCTTGAAGACGTTGTGGCGTTCATGCTACGTGACACACACACACACTACTGGAGCTGACAGCGGCCGTGTCACCCGACGCTGGTCTCCAAACCAAGTTTTGTCAAGAAAACCCACGTAAAATGTGAAACGGGTAGTGTTGTGTTGTTCAAAGAACGTTTTGTTCATTTGACCTAATCTTGTATGTGACTCAGGAGGAACGGGTTGTCTCAGTGAGTAATTCAGTCTTGGACTCTTACGTTCACTCGTTACACAGCAGCTGCAAGGTCTCTGTCAGCACAGGAAACAGAATTGATCAGTTCACGACTCTCAACTGTGGGTCTCTGGGTTTGAGTCATTCATTTTTCACGTGACATCTCGGCTACTGCGGAGCAGGAATGAACTAATCGTTCAGTGCTCACATGGGTCCTCCTAGGAGTCTGTCTTCACTCGGCAGGCTGACTTACTGCCAGCACCGGGAAATGAGAGGCAAGTTTGTTGTCAGGTAACAGTCACTGGACTGACATATATCTAATATCTATTTTGATAATTTTGTGACATTTAATAAAGCATACCGTTATTACAGCGCAGTTAAGTTATAGTTTTAACACAGCCACACTGTAACTTTAGTCCTGCTAGTGTTTACAGCCAACAGCTGATGAGCGTTGTTCTGGGTCCGCTCCACTTCAGAGCCCTGACAGGGTTCTACCGGGAGCTGAATTACCACAGAGGTCGTCTCCTCTTCAAAACAAACGGACCCGGACATTAAACCATTAACCACAGCCACATAGCAGCGTTAGTGTTAGCCCTGTGGTTTGTTTACAGCTAACAGCTGATCCGGTCCGCCAGAGAACGCAACGTAGCTTTTAATTTTTATTTATCAACAGAGCCGTGCTGTTGTTTCACCGCTCTTCACTGGTGAACAACCTGCAGTGTTTGAGATTATTATTAAATCTGTTAAATTTTAATAAGTGTGTTTTATTCATCTAGTGTGTCAAGCTTATTACTTCAATATATTCCCTGTAAATCTGATGTTAATATATAGATTTTACTCATGGATAGGCGTTAGGCTACTTTATGAATGAGCACTTTAGAGATATAGTGATAGTAATTATAATTATATATATATATATATATATATGGCTGGTCTGGTAGTATACTCAGGAAAGATCGTGAAAATGGACGGATTTAGCCGGAGTAGTGGCTTAATTGAATGTTGACAACATATTTCTGTGGTTTTTACATGGTTTGAATTGTAGCACTGCAATAACCAGCCTAGTTAAAATGAACGAAATGACACAAAAAAAGATTAGTTCATTTTAATGAACTAGATTTGGCGACTCCCATCACTAGAAACGGGCAATGAGTGAACCTGCACACGAAACAGCTGTTTTTTGTTATTATAAAGATGGCAATTATAAAGACAAAGAATATGGGTAAAAGGATGGATTAGCACACGCAGGTAGCAGGGATTGTCTGAGCTATAAAGAGAGCTGGAGGTGAGTTAAAAGGTGCAGCCCCCCGACACGTCGTGTTCACAGCATAAGCGCGATGTGCAACAGTAATAAATGTCCGTGTATGGAACATACAAACCCCAGCACACAGTGATAATGTTATTTACATAGCAGCTCTGTGCACATGTACCCCTGGTACTGTAACGTTAGAAAGTAGTAACATGTCATTTACTGGGCAACAATGATTATATGAAGCCATATTATACAAGTTGAACAAACACTGGCCAGCCTGCAAACCCTAATATGCAGTACCATGTTGCCAACATAATGTCATGCAACTTATAAAGCCTTATTTTATCAGAATCACACATTCTTTGATACCCGAGGGGAAATTCTTGGTCACAATTGCTAAGCTTGCATGTCAATTAAATATAACAATTATAAAATCTAAATCTAAATAAAGGTAATGTGGACATGTAAAGTAATTTACAGCATCAACAGAAGTGTAATGATAAATAGTAGTAGTGCATTAAGTATTAATAGTAATAATGAGTACCAGTATATTTCATTTGGAATGGATACAATCTTAAAAACAACATCGAGACAGAGTATCCATAGTATTGAAGCAGAGAATATTGCATATTGAGTATTTTTCCCTGTGTCCTCTTTCTTCAGACTTCTTCAAGAGATGACCCTTGAAGAACACAGAGCTCTCCACCCTTCTGCTGGAGAGGCAGCCAGGCCTGGTCTTTGATGCCTTGATGATGCATCAGCGCAGACATGGTGCCCAACCTTCTGCCGGAGTGCCAGGAGTACCTTGGTGTACTTGTGGTAACTGTAGGGAAATGCTGTGGCCAGGAGCAAGCGAACTGTGTGAGCCTACTGCCACACTTCTCCCAGTACTGCCTTGAAGAAGGCTTTATTCGCAT
Organism: Micropterus dolomieu; assembly: GCF_021292245.1. Classification (NCBI taxonomy): domain Eukaryota; kingdom Metazoa; phylum Chordata; class Actinopteri; order Centrarchiformes; family Centrarchidae; genus Micropterus; species Micropterus dolomieu. The sequence continues at coordinate 17,108,263 of NC_060172.1, read as the reverse complement.
TCACAGGTAGTACCGGGAGGACATTACGGCATTAGGCAACATCAGGGAGCCTGGGGATGACAACAGGGAGGACCGCTATGGTGCCTATAGACACTTCATCTATTGGTAAACATGGAGCTTTAGGCCAGGGAAACCAACTTGTCGTCCCTAGTTGTTGTGTTTGGAGGATTAGAGACAAGTTCCCTGATCCTCAAGGACACTACACGGGTTTTATTCCTGGACTGTGAATTTCCTTCCAGGCCCTCTAGCATGGTCATACAGTTTCATCAAGGCATCAAACAAATGTACATAGTTAGTTTATTATTACATTTCTATATATATTTATTCTTATTTCTCCCCTCTTTATTTAATTTTGATGTATGTTGTATAGTTATATAGTGTTATAGTTGTTCAACTGCAGTTCTATGGTATCGAAAAAATAAAAAGGTAAGAAATAGAAGCACATGGTGTTTTTATTTTCATTATATACATTTGAACATGTGTTTAGAATTTCAAACTTTGCCATAACATTTCCAATACCAATTTTTGTTATTTACATAATAGGGGACAGCTGTAGCCTTACTTATCATTACTGTTCAAATTGTAAACTGTAATTTAGGCTACCTAATGAAAATAATATGCGCTGGTCACAGTGGACTTAGCAGAATAAGATGAAACGTGTACAAATTGGAAAAACATGAAATAACCACTGTAGGTGGGTAGGAACAGAATTTAATGTTAATTTCTCTTTTTGAAGAGTAAAAGCTATGACTTTGTCAGTGAACTGAAGTTCTTTCCCTTGTGATGCTGCCTGACAAGTACCAGGACACATGCAAGGTGATCTCCTATGAGGATCCTTCCACATCAGATGCTGGTTGGAATAACAGTCCTGTTGAAGACAGTGCCATCAAACATAGTTACAGACTATATTGTAATGTAAATATCATTCAGTGACATGTAATATGGTACAACATAGGCAACAAATTTGTTTAACTTACCTAGACCTCTTCTGACTTGTCTCTGCAACAAGTCTGATGTGGCTGGTGCAGGTACGGGGGGCACCAAACCAAGCTGTCTGGGGTCATCTGGGAGAAGGCTCCTCCTTCTAGGCATCCCCACTCCACTTGTGAGTCTGTTCTTCACAATCCTTCTTTGCAACTCGGAAATGTATCCGTAGATTTTTTCAGATTTCAAGGCATATATGCTGTATCTTCTACCGTTCTTCTTATACAATCTTTTGAAACTGAAATACTTAAAATAATTACAACCATTTAATATCAGTTTGTAAGTAGAACAAGGGAAAACCTTGAGTGTAAAGACAATCAATTGCATATAAAACATGGGCTGAATATTGTACTATGAATGGGAATATTATACAAGTGTAAAACATACATCTCTTTGCCATCCAACGTTTTCATTGTTGGTCGGTTCCGGTGGAAATTGTAGTCCAAAGCAGCAAGCAGAACTCTTAAAACTGGGTAAACTGTGTGGCTGAAAAGCGTAGGGCTTGCTGGCATACATCAGGATATGATTCTGGAATGACTCTAGGTCTGCAGTTGATCTGATAGAACAAAGAAATACATACTTCTGTGTACATGAGCAGTAAGCATAAATATTACTAATATACATCAGTGTGAAAAAGTATAGCCACACTACCTGAATCGCAGATAGTTGTGAACATCTTTCTGCCACCTCTTATCGAGAACTATATCCACTAAAGCTTTGTGGCACTGGGAGTCTCTCTGGATCCACATCTTTCCCCGCATTTGATCCGATTCAAGGTGCCCATGTTTGCAACTTACCATAGTCCAGGTGTAAATGTTGCAGACATGGTGAAGGATGCCAACCCATAATGCCTGCAAAACATAAAAATGCACTATAAATATGTCCTTAATATAGCAATTAATTAAATTACTCAAAGATATAATAAAATTGTGTGCTTACAAGAAACTGCCCACGTGTGTCAGCAGTCTTGCAACACCACCGAAAATGGTATGTCCTTCAGCCAGTTGAAGAGGATGGACTCTCCTTTTATCTTTGCTGCCTCGAAAAGAGAAAAATAAATATTACTGTAAAATACAGGCATTCAACTATAGTCTGTGTGTAGAGGTGAAACAAAATCTGTTGTCTTTGAGTGCAATGAAAACTTCCATACTGTCATCCATCAACTGCACATAGTTCAATAACCCTGATGTACAGAATAGTAACTTTATGGTTAATAATTGTTTCACAGCATTAGCCAGTTCTGACACATACTGCTGCTATTTTTTTGGCAAGGTTCTTTGCACCATGCCATATGTCCAGACTGTGATGAATTCCAAGGGCCTTGTATTTGCATTTGTCTGGGTCTATGAAGCGGTAAATGTCATGTTACTATAATATTTATATTGCTGTTATACACATGCATCCATACAATATATCACATGAATACTTACTCATAAGGGCACCAATCTGGGCATGAGCATCTGTGCAGATCTCCACTAGCTTTATTTCTGATGTAAGCTTGTCCAGTCTGGATGAAACCCTCCTTCTCCATGACGACAGAGTTCCATGATGTTTGCCACTTGTCTATGGTGGCAACATGAATGATCTCCATGGTGGTGTAGCTGCAGTATTGTGCAGTGACCAGGAGAGTCATTTCTGCCATCCGTTGAAATTTTTTATAATATAATTCAACAGAAAAACAAGTATTAGTTTTTTCCATACTGTCATTGCTTAGTGTATTCAATAGCTATGTTACATAATACAGTATCAACTACACACCTAGGACAACAACATCTTTCCCTTGAAGGCAACAAAGAACCTCTCTTCCCAGAAGTCCTTTATTGTACTGACGCAGTAAGTGTCCTGAATGGAGAAAAAAGTCTTCCTGTTCACCATCCCCATGTTCATGAATTTCCAGTTTGCATCCCAAATTTCATCACAGGCTGGGAATTCCACCTCCACAAGCTATGTCCATTATATCTAAAAGTCCCACAGAAGAAACATTTGCTTTTGTCATGTACAGCACTGGCTTTTGGTATAACATTTTTTTTTATACTAATTTGAAGTTGTGATATTCTGTGATTGTCTGGACTTACCCATTCGATAGTAGCTGCTGTGCCCTTGGTGATGTTGATCTCAAAGGGTGCAACAGAGTTGCATGGCGCACCAGTTCTCAGAAGGCCAGTGCATTTATCCACAGGCAGGATCAGAAATGTAGCCAGTTGTCTTAAGCAGTTCTCGTACACTATGGAGGCTCTGACACCTATGATGTCATCTTCACAACGGACATTCTGTGGTTCTGGGAAAACAAGGTCATGATCACAGGGAGAACGCTCATCAGGAGCGTCTTCATGTGTAGGCAAGGAAGTCCATCGATAGAGTGAGCTTTCTTCAGTGCTCTACCCATTCTACTTAGGCACAAAAATCTGTATTAAACAAACACCACAAAACAATTGCAAATTGAGACTGACAAACACACCGTATAGAAATCGGTGGAAGATCCTCTTCATCAGAGCTGAAACCATTCTGTCCATCATCTCTTTCAAGGGAGTAAGATGAAGCTTTATCTGCCCAATCAATTCTTTACATAATGACAATCAGATAAAAACAAGTTCTCAAATAATATCACTGAAAAATAATACATGTAATTAGGAAGTACTACTTACACACTGTTCATTGGGTCATTGAAAACATTTTCCTCCAAGTCCTCCTCAACAATGCTCATGTCATGTAAGCTGCAAAAAACATATTACAAATATATATTATGAACATTTTGAGAAAAGCAATACAGTGCTAAAAGTTATGATGTGTACATGTTACCTTTGTTCAAGGTCCTGAATTTCTGTGGCTTCTGGAATGACATCAAGATGCTCATCTCTGTAAAGAATAACCAGAGCAAGTTGTGTAAATCCCACATAGGCTCATTCAACAGTAGATATGGACCAAAAATAAAATAACACACTATTACACACTAATCATAAAGTTCATGCTTCTAATCAAAGGAATTAGGACAAAATTAATATATTGTTATGCATGACTTACTGGTCTGTTCCACTAGAAGCACCAATGCTAGACAATGCTGGAGCTGGGACTTGCAAAGGTTTTCTCTTCAAGGGAGTCGATGTTGCAGGACCTGTCTAGTAGCTGGAGAAACAGCAGCAGCCTCAATAAATGAAGTGCTACATGACTGTAATACATTACTGTACTGTAATCCACAATGTGTTACATCTTTGTAGGGTTCGCTCATCTTGCCTAATAAATTGAACATCCCAAAAACTATCACATCTAGTGCAAGTATGATCACCGACAGACAACATGGAAAACGTAAGCCAAGAGTGTGTAAAAATGTCCCTGTTTCTTTACCACAGTCCATTATAAAACACATCATGGGTAAGTTTACAAAGCCATAGTCAGGTGAGGATCAAGGGTGCTCTACAATATAACACATATAAGTACTGAGTGCCATAATTTGAGCTTGTGGTAACCTTTGTATGCACCCTAGAAGCAATACAAACAAATACGTTGTTTCTAATGTAAATTCTGACAATAAGCATAATTAGTCACTTGATAGGCACACAGTGTTGTTATCGTAATGCTGTTAGCAGTAAAAATAAATGTTTTCCCCCAGGGCAGTAAACATTTAGCTTGCTAATCTGAGCCACCATGCTCCATGCAATGTTACGTTTTTTTAGCTTACTGTAATCATCAGCTGATTATCTCTTATTATCTATTTATGGCCACCATGTACCCATCCTCTGATGGCTACTTCCAGCAGTATAATGCACCATGTCACAAAGCTCGAATCATTTCAAATTGGTTTCTTGAACATGACAATGAGATCACTGTACTAAAACGGCCCCCACAGTCACCAGATCTCAACCCAATAGAGCATCTTTGGGATGTGGTGGAACGGGAGCTTCGTGCCCTGGATGTGCATCCCACAAATCTCCATCAACTGCAAGATGCTATCCTATCAATATGGGCCAACATTTCTAAAGAATGCTTTCAGCACCTTGTTGAATCAATGCCACGTAGAATTAAGGCAGTTCTGAAGGTGAAAGGGGGTCAAACACAGTATTAGTATGGTGTTCCTAATAATCCTTTAGGTGAGTGTATGTCGACCTCCACAGCAGGGGGTGTCTCGTGTATGTAGATATAAATAGCTCATTCTAAGGTAATAAAAACATAAGGGTTTATTATACAAGGTCTTTATACACCACTGAAAACATAGTTATGGATATTATATTGCATTTCTGTCAATAGATCCTCAGATATATTATACACTGAACCTTTAACTAGTAACTATAGGCTATTTATGTTATATTAAGTTGTTGCAGTTAAACTGCAATCCTTTTAATTAACACCTAAAACACTGCTGAGGGTGCAGCTGTGTGTACACGTTGTCACAGTTAGCCATGGTTTTCGTTCACTTTCGGTGTCATGCACCACCATGCACCTGGAACGCTTTGATGTGGGAAGTCAGAAGTTTCACCTGGGAAATATCCTAGTTCCGACCGGTCTTGAACGCAGCATAACTCCTTCTAAACTTTCTACCAATCATAACACTCTTCCAGGGACAGCATATCCACACTGAAGATAGTATCAGTCATTGGTTGCTCGACCTGACTTAGTGGGCGGGCCACAACACGTTGATTGACAGTTAAGGAAGAGGAAGGAAAAAGCAATACACATAGGTCTCCTTGGGGAAAGGCAAAAGCAAATGTATGTATTTATTCTTTTATTCATTCATTCTTTCTTTGATATATTTCTGCATTTATTTATTCTTTTATTCATTCATTCTTTCTTGCATTTATTTCCCCCATTTATTTATTTTCATTCAGTTCTGTCACTTTGGATGTTCCATACCTGTGAACCACTGTGCTGTAAAGTTACATGGATTAAACGAAGCATCGATGCAAAGAATTTGTGTCGATGCATTTTATTAATTGATTTTATCGATTTAATCGATGAATCGTTTCAGCCCTACATGTATCTAATTTAATTGTTATTCAACTTATCAAAATGTGCCTTTTTTAACTTTAGCCAGCTATGTTGATGCAGTGTTTGCTTTCTTAAATATCCTGTCCTTGAGACGAGTTAGACGATAAGTAAGAACTCACTGAATGTTACACTTTTGTATACTTTCGGTCTTACTCTGTGGCTGCAGTCTGTGCAACATGATGAGTTTTGTATGGCGATGGAGAGCATGCTGCATATCTGCTGACTTTAGTGAGTGCACATGTTGCTGCCCTTTTATCTGTTTGATGTATTAAATTAAGCTTCAGTGAAGACATCAAGCATCCAGAAGTTTCACATTTTCAGTTATGCTCCTCTAGCCCCAAAGATCACATCAGGATTTCATGCCTTTTTCGGGGGAAGAGTAGATCAATAGTCTCCAAGTTTATGCTTTCATCTATTGGTTTTCTAATGTTTCCCGCCAAGTCTATTTTGTTCATCTTCAGTCAGGTTCAACTACAGTAGACATCACAGGGAATAGAGTAGAGAGGAGTGGAGTGGAGAAGTAGAGAGAACGTTCTGACAAAACACACATTATATTATGTACATTATATATGTTGAGATTACTCAGCTCCTGACACTTTAAATATGATGGACATCACTCTTTTCCTAAATTGGGTCAGACATAGTCTGCATTACCCCACAACTGGCCTTACATACATATTATATCACATGTAAATAATACATAAAAATGCCACCACACATTTTCTCACAATGGAAATAATAGACACGGAGCCAGAAAACAAAAAAATGGCAGAAGGTGGTGTTACACCTCCAATGACAGCACAAGCAATCAACACCTAAATTAACTAATTTGTTATATTGAGCTTTGCTGTCCTCCAAAGGTATACTGGGCAGTCCAAAAGAAACATGAAAATTAAATTAGAGGTTGAAGTTACATAATTGCCTGTGCTTTTACTCTAAAGATGTAAGAATTTGGTTTGAACGTACAAAGTCTGGAGATGATTATGGTTAATGTGTGCTTTGTTGGCATGAGAGACAAATAAATACAGTCTGTTGGCCTGGCACTGTTTTTGTGGAAGGGTGAGTTAAGTTAGGGGTTTGGGACAAATTCATAATGGACTTGACATATTTAAAAAGCACCAAGGGAGCTAACAATGCTGAATTCAGCATAGCTCCATCGAGGCGGTGCAGCCTGCCAGTCACGCAGTGTTATGCAGTGAGATATTATGCAAAAGTCACCAACGTACAATTACACAGCACTTGGCTGATGTGGCCAGCTGTTGCAGTTTACTGGTCAAACAAATACATTATATTGCACTTGGAGCCACATTTTGAATTATTTATGATGTGATGCACTCTGTGTACATTATTATGAAAGCATGTGTATGTTATGACCCATTTAGTCTTAAAGCTGCATGTCTGAATGTTGTGATTTGCAAAAGACTGAGGCAAGGGAGAGACAGAGGTGCACACATGTGGACCATCACAACTGTAGGCAAAGGCCGACAACCCTGCTGCAGGCATCAAACCTTATTTTTCGTGCCATCCAGCACCACTGAATCTCATTTGGGAAATGTGTGGCTGTAATAAAAGGTTGTAGCTTAAGTGGGTGTTTGGGTTGGTAGTAGGGCTGAACAATTAATCATTTTCAAATCAAAACTGTGATTTGAAAGAACGTGATTAGCTAATTGAGATGACGTCGACTAAAATGTAGGTTAATTATACAGCACATCTGACCTATTTTACAGTCATGCAGTTGCTCGCCAATCAGAAGCCAATCCATGCACCTACTGTTACGGTCCTAACCAATCAAAGTGCGCCCAGGGCGGGTACATTTTACAACAACAAACAAAACTAGAGGAAAACGTGGGATCATGGCGCCAGTTGGACTGACAGCGGCTGTGCCACTGTTTTGTCCGGCGTCAACTCACACTGAAGTGTTTCAGCAGCAGAGCGTTTAGCCTTCACGTTCTTAACGTGTTGTTAATTTGTCATTTTGTGTGCTTCAACTATGGATAACGGCTCTTTGTGAGCCTGTTCTGCTCTCTTCAGGCTAATGTTACATATCCACATGGAGCATTTCTGAATTTTGCCTGCCTGATTTTGCGGATATTTTCAGATTTTGCTTATTTGTTCAGTTGTTCTTGATTTTTGTGCCTCTACTATGGTTAAGTAGGCTATGTAGTTAAATTGTTTCTTTTTTTTTTGTCTGTTTTAACTGTGTTAATTGTTGATGTATGACCGTAAGTCTGCAAAGGGTGTTTTATTTTGAAAATCGACCAAATTCTCTATGCCGTTCTGTGTCTGACTTCCTGCCTGGTTCATCTGCTCTGTACTGCTTGACGCAGCTTCCTTCAAAAATAGACTGACAGTGAATATTGAACTTTAGCAAAACTTCAATTTTAAAAAATGCGAATCGAATAGTAATCGCAATATCTGGCAGAAAAATCGTAATAAGATTTTGTTCCCCAAGTTTGTTCAGCCCTAGTTGGTAGGAGGACTGTGGCTGTGATAAACATTTTTTACCATGCCCGGACATTGTCAGGGACACTGGCAATGATTAAACTACACCATTAATGAATGAAAATACAAAGAGAAAAAACGATGATAGAGGTTAAAGACCACAAAGGGTATTTAATGACCTCAGCTTTTACTGAATTAGAGATAATTGCAGATTCTTTGAAAAATAATTAGCCAGAAAAAATGGTCTTGTAATTAACTACTAATTTTTTTAAAGCAGAGCACACTACCGGGTTTGGCATTGCCATTGATGTCAAAGAGGAGACATCAAGGGCACAGTGTCAGTTTGTGGTACTCTACATTTGTGCTCCCCAATACAAAGAGCATCACCCACTAAGACAATGATAATACTATGGTAAAACATAACTACAGTATAATATTAATAATAAAATGTAATGACTCAGTCTGACATTCATTTTAATCATATCAAATCAACACCAATGCAAAAGCAAAATGCAGTGCAGCTCACTCACACAAGGCTCTGTTTCAGGGTCTTACTCGAGGACACTGCAGAATGGATGAGCTGGGGATTAAACCACCAAACCTAAACCAAAATTATACCAAAATAAAACTAATACATTTTAAATAAACACATTCTCGCTCCTGACTCGCCACATGTTGACGCTTGGTCAAGGCCCTTTGGCTTTGCTTTTTAACGCCCTGGGTAGCCCTTTAGCGTCATTTTTAGACATTTAAGACTCCGTGGTCAGGTTAGCAATGCTTAGCAACAACAAATATGCAACGACCGGTAAAGTTCGCAACAATAAATATGCAAAGTCCGGTTAGACTTTCAAAATAAAACACTAGCGTTTCGAAACATAGCCATTTTGAAACAGCACGTTATTAAAGTCGTGAAACGTTGAATTTGGTTAGGTTCAGGCAACAGGTTTAGGTTAGGTGGCTGGAGTGGCTCCATCCACTCCAACCACCTCCTTACTCAGTTTTTTCTGTTAAATACTGTATTATATACCTACCTTTACCTTCAAAAACTGACGCTACAGGACTTCTCCCAATGCATTGAGCTATGATGCTACAGGGATCCCCAGTGCGTTACAAACTGATGCTGATGGGTCTTGACCATGCGTCCTTATGTGATGAGTCGGGGAGTGAGATCAGGTTGTTAGATTATTATTATTATTATTATTATTAGATAGGTCCCCAAGCTTTTGTGTCCCCAATCCTGAACCGAGTCCTTTAACATTGGGTATCTGTAGATTATAAATGTATCTTGACAGATTGAAATAACAGCTAAAGTGTACTTAATAGGACACACTTTTTTTTGATGATCTACTTGATCCAAATCCTGATTAAAAACTATTAACATGATAAGCTTAAATTATAAATATGATATGAATGAAAGTTGGAGAATGAAAATGGAGACTCCTGAAACACTCTTTGCTAATGTTAGCGTCAGAGCTTAGCCAATCAATGTATTTTGCCAACCTTAGTGTCTGAATCCAGAGTTTTCATATATATATATATATATATATATATATATATACACACACATACACACACACATATATATATATATATACACACATATATATACATACACACATATACACACACACACACAGGATCAGATTTTGGCTTTATTTTTGATGATACTAATCCATTAAATTATGCTAGGATAGGCTTAGTGAACCTTAGGATGGGCTTGGAACATCTGTAATACTAATTGGACAATCTCATTTCTACAGTATGTTAGGAATGGACATTTGCCTATTTGTCATTTGCTTTGGGCAAGGCAAACTGTAGGTTTATTTTGGTTATTTTAATAGCAGGAGATGCATTTCAACCACAAATTTTAAAAATGATCAAAACCGATTATAATCTTCAATATTTTCCATTAAATAATGCTTTTCTATAAAGCATTATGCTCTTTAGAAATGTCCCTTCCTGTTGCCTTTCTTATATCACATTTATTACTCACCCCTCTGCCATCTGCCAGTGCCTGCATAAGATCCATTTGCTACTGGGTAGGTCATAATATGGCTTAGGTAGCCCAAAGGCACGTAGATTTGCCCCACTCTACCAATGGCAATACTGTGGGCAGTCCATCCAGGTTAAAGGATAAATGTTGCAATAGAAAAAACCTGGAGCATTCAGGTTCCCACAAGCATTCATCTCTCAACCTGATGCATGATGTTTTGTATGTGTCATTGTGTGTTTGTGTTGTGTGTGCCCTGAACTCTTAAGATGCTATTACATGCTTTTAATATTGTGATCTAGGAATTCAAGCCAGTTCTACTATTCACAAGTCCCTTTAGAGAAGAGCTACTAAATACATAAATCTGTTCTTCTTAAAACTTTATCCTAACCAGAGCAAGGATGGCACAGTGAGTCGTATTTCTTTGTCTTGCTTCTATATCGGAGATAGATTGCATACTCTCTTTTGCTTCAGGGTGTCATCCACTTAAATTCTCAGACATGACCAAAGGGTCCATCTTTACAACTTATGTATCACAGCCAAATGTCCAAATGTTCAAACCTGTAGATCACCTGAAATTGTAGTCAAGACCCCAACATTTCCAGCGATACTAAATATGTCAGGCTGATTTACATAGAAATGGATTTAAAATGTCGCGAGAGACACCTAGAATATTTTACGTTGATGTAATGGCATTGCACGGCATGTTTGGTTGGAATAAGCAGTTCTATCTCACACAGGCTCTGCCTTCTACTGGACTCTATGGGTACTACCTCTTCCAATCACACGCACGCACTTGCCTACTGAATAGGACATCGCCCGACCAACAAAACTTGTGCATGACGCATCCTTTTTTCTTCTGCATACGGTGAACAACTCACTGAATTCACTACCTCAATGGATGGAGTTGCCACTTCTATAAATTCATCTTTGCACCCGGGTGAGGGGACCCATGACCTGCCCGGACAAGTCAAGGCCCCCCCGCCAGCCGACCTGCGGCTGGGGAAGGGGGCGACTGGCCAAGTGACTGGTTATGACTGGTTATGAAGAGAGAGAGGCCGGCGGACACTGCCACACCCCCCCCCCCCATCTCGTGTTCAAAAAGCCATTGTTTTACATGTGCTGCTTGTGTACACTATGGTAAGGCTTTTGAGAATGTGGAAACCGTTTTTTGATTAAAACTTGTTACATTACTCAAGAAGCTAACTCCTTACGTCAAGAGCCTCGGCCTGCAGCCTCATGTTCATGAAGCCACTGTTCTAGAACTACACTGCGTTGATGCGTTGTGAATGTCAAACTGTTTATTAAAACACATTATATTCTTAAAAGTGCTAATTCCCCACCACCAACCTCATCCTATCAAGCTAGCTGTGTTGAACGCGCCGCTGCGTCCTGGCACGTTCACACACGCTAAGCTAACGGATCGCCCTTTGGCCCACACTCTTTTCCTGGCCAGAATAGAATGAGACAGTGGGTGAGGCCCAAGCGTCCACCTAGCTAGCCTGTCCGCCCGGTCCGCACTGCCATAATGGCCTGCTTCCACGAAGTGAAAGCCAAGAAACGAGATGCTCTTACCGTAGAAATGGCACAATGCAGCAGTTTACTCTAACTCTGCATTTCCAGCGCGCTCACGAGGATTTGCACGGGTGCGTCACTAGCTCACGCAAATGCAAGCATGTTACATAAACAGACACGCCGCCCTGCCGGCATCTCTGAGCGGTCACACCACAGCTAGGCTGGTCTGCTATAGCCAGAGGGAGACTGCCAAGGGCATGTGTCTTCCGGTATAGCGGGACGGAAGAGATTGCTTGCTGCTTCGGTTGGTTTCGTTTCCTCTCCTCCACGAGTGGCTTGCAGCACCGTTTTGCAGCATGCGAGGGTGTCCATCCTGTCGCTGCTTTGGAATACTACATGGAAGCTGTGTTAAGGCTGATGTCAACACCGGGGACGCACCTAACACAACACAGTCATAGCTGCTGTGGTGCGTTCAAGGACACCACAGCCTGCTCAGCCTTTTCCAAACGCAGCCTTTTTGATTGCAGCCCCTTGAAAAAGAGTCGCAGCCTTATTTATATTTAATAAATAAAATTTAAAAATTGTTTTTAAAAAAGGTGGCGGAGGGAGAGAGGATGATGCAGACCACCAGACCTCCTCCCTCCATTATGTCCAATATGCAATTATTCGGGTCATGTTTCATGTGTTGCTTGTGTACACGCTGAAAATGCTGTGAATGTTCAACTTATTAAACGCAGTGGCCTTTTATTGTGGCCAGCCTAAGGCATACCTGTCCAATACCCATGCTGTCTGATCAGCATCTTGATATGCCACACCTGTGAGGTGGATGGATTATCTCGGCAAAGAAGTGCTCAGTAACACAGATTTTGACAGCTTTGTGAACAACACTGGAGAGAAATAACACTTTTGTGTACAGAGAGAAAGTCTTAGATCTTTGAGTTCAGGTCACGATGAAAAGGGGCAAAAACAAGTATTGCGTTAATAATTTTGTTCAGTGTAGAACGTATGTGATATTGTTATATCTTGTGGAACACACTTGTTCTACATTTAAAGAAACTCAATTCTAAAGTACTTTAATTAACAGAATTATTGCCCTTGGCAATAATGAGTTGCTGAAAAGCAGTACTTGTATTTTATTGTCGAAACTCAACAGTTCTTTGACAACAGTTGAATGAATTAAATGCTTAGATGTACTACAAAATTTAGTTTCAAACAAACACAAAAATGACAGCCAAAATAACTATAGCAGCTTACAAAACCAAACTGAATTTTAATTTGGAAATGAGTAAGATGGTACTATCAAAAATGTAAGCTCTCACCTCAGTCTTGACAGTGGAAGGTAATGCATAAGCATAGACAACCTTCAGGATGACTAACTTAAACCCACTTGGACACAAGCTGCATCAACTGAATTATGTCAAAGCAACACACATCATTGGATGCCTCAACAAATAAGGGTGTGTGAAAAGGTGTGCAAGATGCTAGGGGTGGGAATCACCAGAGGCCCCACGATATGATATTGTCACAATACTTAAAATACTGCGATATATTGCAATTTATTACCTTTTTTTCCCCAACTTCAAATTGTGTCCCCGAAGGAAATATCTTTTATATTGGACTGAAAAAGCAACTCATTTTATTATTATAGTACCAAAAAGTAAAGTCATGTACAGTTTATATAATAAAAGATCGATACTTGACATCCGTGTATCGATACAATATTGCCACAGAAAATATCGCGATACTATGCTGTATCGATTTCCCCCCTGACACCTACCTGAAGAATATCAATATTACTACTAGTTTGTCACTGCAACAATGAGGACAGTGAGGTTTTCTGCTCTTTAGTTTAACAAATGTGATTCGTTTACAAGTCTACAAATATGTACACAAATACATGAAACATGTCTTCTTAATGCTTCAGGGAAGGATCATATAATTCCTGGAACTATCACTTTCTGCAACAATTCAACCAGCCACTGTCGATCTAGCCATTTCTTTTCTCGGCGGGCCTTTTTTGGTTGATTCACACATTTGAATTTCACTTCCTGATCCTTGAGCTTTTTCAACATGTTTTGCACAGCAACTGATCGCTTCTAACTGAAAGGCTGTTAATTGCTTGCAGCTACTGCTTCTCTGTGGAAAAAAAACTAAAATGGATGCAGCCAAGCCAGGCCAATATGACACTGTAATGTCCGAAGGTATATGGAGTATGACATTACAAATAAAAGCAGAAACAGAAATGGTGTGTTGAAGTAAAGTGGGCATGACTCAAAAGTAAATTGCAACATTCATTACAACATCTGAATGAATGCTACTCCAGAATTTACAGTATATAACAGTGTGTGAGGTGGAATTTTTCATTAAACAACATAGATGGCTCACTGTGACCACAGAAGCAGAAATGTGTCACAATGTCCTTGCTGGCGCTGTTCATATCTGACATTTTACATGTTGATGGCAGATCTGCACAGACAGCAGACACGGGCACACAGCACAGCACAGCACAGCTGCACATGGAACATCAGTAAGCTCATGGCTTGCAGCGCCTGTGGACTGATGTCACTAGCTCTTATTACACATGACTGCCAGCAAATGTGGACATCACCAACGACCTCCACAGTGTAGGGGTGAAGGTATCACAATCCACTGTTCGAAGAAGAGTCAGAGAGGAGAAATATAGAGGCCACACCACAAGATGCAAACCACTCATCAGCAGTAAGAATCGGAAGGCCAGAGTGAAATTTGCAAAGAAGTACAGAGATGAGCTGCAAAAGTTCTGGAACACAATCTTATGGACTGATGAGACCAAGATTAATCTGTGTAAAGTGATGGAAATGCCAAAGTGTGAAGAAAGAAAGAAACTGCTTATGATCCAAAGGATACAAGCTCATCTGTGCAGCATGGTGGAGGTAATGTCATGGCTTGGGCGTGCATGGCTGCTTCTGGAAGAGGCTCATTAATATTTATTGATGATGTAACTGATGATGGTAGCAGCGTGTTCAAGTGTACAGAAATATTTTGTCTGCCAATTTACGGAGAAATGCGTTGAAACCAATTGGGAGGAAGTTTATCATGCAGCAGGACAATGACCCAAAACACACTGCCAACAAAACAAAGGACTTCATCAGGGGAAAAATTGCAAGGTTTTAGGCCAAGTCAATCACCTGACCTTAACCCAATAGAGCAGTGGTCAGCAATAGGCGGCCCGCGGGCCAGAATCGACCCACCAGCAATAATATTTGGCCCTTGGCCAGATTGCTTTGATAGCAGGAAAAATAAAAAATAAATAAATTGATTGCGGCTTGTCCTGAAATAGATCTCAGTCATGACAGCTACCTCTTAAGTGACTGTGCCTCCAAAATAAAAGCGCACTTTTTGTGCAGCAATGCTTTATGACAAGTTTATTGAGAGCTTTTACTTTGAAGAGTTCTGAACGACCTTCAAAAGAGACTCTGGCTTGCTTGACACACCTCTGAAAAAACACATTAGGCTAAACGTGTGATTGGATTTCCCTGAATTTCCTCAGGGAAATGAAAATAAACGTCCATAGGTTTACGAATGCGGATCGAAAACGGGAGGATTGACATGAGAGGAGTAGGGAGAGGAGTTGTGTAATGTGAGGCTACATCCACACTACTACGGTTTCTAAACAGTTTTATAACGAATATGTTCTTTAGCTGCGTGAGTTAATCTCAGTGTATATTAAACGACTGAAAACACACATCGAGTAGCCGTTCAGGTTGCTTTGCATGACTGATAAGACTGAATCAGAAAGCCAAATGTGAGTGTCTGTGTTATTGTTTTATAAAGTCCTCTGTTTTTGCCCATATGGTCGGCAGCGTTTTCAAACAAGCATCTTTGGATATGCCGTTTTAATCTGAACAGGAGGCGGAAACGTAGCAAAAGGTCTCCGTTTTAAAACGAAAACGGAGAGAGAGAGAGAGGCAGTCAACTGATTGAGTGGCTCCTCTCTATGCATCAGGAAACTCACACTGAAGAAGCAGTCTTTCTCTGCCTGATGCGTTGTGGGTCAAGACAATTAAACCCCGGTAGCAGGCGGGCGTGTGTGTGAGATGAGCACGACCGCAACAGTTACACATGATCGCTCCTGCTTGTTGCTCTGCTTGTCTGATTGCTGCTCAACTCTCATTGGAAATGATTAATGTCTGGCGAGTATTGCATCATCTGATCAGCTTTTCTGATTGGCCTTTTTAGAGACCACTGATCAAACTATTTAGAGCCATTATCGGCCGATAATGATCGGTGACCGATCGATCAGAGCAGACCCTTAACACAGTCCTAGGAACGCCTCGGGATCCCCCAGTCAGAGCTAGTTAATGTAGCTCGAAAATGGGAGGTTTGGGGTCCCCAGTTGGAGTTGCTGCTGTTTCAACCCAACCCCAAATAAGCGGTTGAAGATGGATGGATGGAGATTTTCCTGACACCATGTCTTTTCTTGTGCCTCAGGTTTTGGTCCCAGAGCATGGAGAGCTATGATTTGTCTGTCTTGTTTGGTGTTTGCCCTGTCACCGCCTGCCCAGCTCACGGAGATTCACTGAGTGAAGTTACTATTTGCTCATTTATTGTATTAATATCAATAAATCTTCTGATTTATCTTTTCACAACTGCCTCTGTGTCTGCATCCTCTCAGCCACAAACCCTATAAACATATACAGACAGCCAACTGAGTATAAATTATAAATAAATTAAGAGAATAAATTCAATTGAGAAACGTTTTCTAGATAAATTAACCAGAAGTAAATTAGATGTTGACAAACTGAAGTTGTGATATAAGAAAATAAAAACTTCAGTGTCAATATGATTATAAAAGAGGGTTCACCAAGGCCCTTTCAGACACAACGTACCAATGCGCTCTGAAACAAGTTGCAGTGTGTGTGCGGAGTCAGCTATTCTGATTTGCTCTGAATCTAGCGCCTGACCACAGCTCAATTCGCATTGTCTGAAAGAGCCTTTAGTACTTTAGCAAACACTTTAAAATACCACTTAAGCCAAGGTCCACTTACTGTATGTGAGTTTTGTAAACATTTAAAAAATATTTATTTTATGTTTCCAACAATAAACGTTCATGCCTATTTTTGAGCCAACATAGACTACAAGTCATGAAAGGTACTGTACGACACTGGATACAATTCAGGCAGAATGGGCAGAAGAACTAGGGTTCAAGAGCCCTGGAACAGCGAATAGTATGTCTACATGTGCACACTGTATCCATTTCTGTGAGACCAGACTATCTAAAATAAACTCATGAGTGTTCATGAAAAATGTGACCGACGCCACACTACAAAGGCAGACTCAAATGTTTTGGCATTCCTCTAAACTAGCAGGGTTTGGGGGTAATGTGCGGGGAACCAGCAGCAGTCCCCAGTGCAGGCTGTTATGATGGGCCTGTGGGCTCCACAGTTACGAAGCACACATGAGCTGGGCATTTCCAGTACCATAACCTCCTGAATCACTGCAACCACATTCCTCTTTGAGAGAGAGGCAATAGATTATGGTACATAAGAAAGAAAAGCAAACAAGTGCAGAGGGGGTTGGGTTCTTGAGCACCAGCCCTTTTGCCCTTTGATGCCCAAAGTGCCCTTTTGTCAATGCAAAATGTCCTTAATTTATTTATTTTAAAATTTGTAAAGGCCCTTTTGTGAAGGCCTGCCCAATCAAACTATTAGTAAAACTATTAGTAATATTAATTAATAATAATTTTGCAGTAAATAAAATGACCCGTGACTGTGATGAACTTTCACCTGATGACCTCATCCCTGAAGCTCTCCCGTTCAGACACCGTTAGTGATTTCAGCAGCACTGCCTACAGGACACCTTCGATACTGTGCTTGTTGTGGATTGTTGAATATATTTTACAAGAAAGACGCAAAGAGAGCATGCAGTTGTTGTGTACGTTGCTGTGTGTCGCCTGTATAAGTAACGTTAGCTGCCGTCTAACACTATGCAGACAGCTAACATTACTTTTTCACACAGATAAACAAAGGTGCTCTGTTCACTTCGTTCTTGCTGTTTGAGGGAGAAGTTTCACAGGCGTCGACAGGTCTGGTCTTTTTTATATAATTTGACTAAAAACTTCTCACTTGAACTAGGATTATTACACTAACTTAATAAAAGCCTTGTGCCTTAAAATAATTATAACAACGTTGGTAAAAGAGGTCTGTTCTGAGGTTTACACTTATTTCTCCGACTTAAAGCCTACTTATCAACCCTTTTTTTTTTAATTATTAAATTCAGAACAGTATTGGAATAGATTTACATTTTAACAGGAACAGTAGTGTTTACAACAGCAAAACTACTATAAAAACTCAATAACTAGCAATACATATAAAAATGTCAGTGTCATTGTAAAATAAATAATATTCCTGACATCAAAGAGTGAAGAAGAAATGTTGAAAGGTATGAAATGTTAATGTGAAAGATTAATGCTAGTTTAATTACTTAGATTTATGATTAGACATATAGTCAATAAAAATTTAAATCTCAGATTCACAATGCAAAATAAAATCATTATCACAATATTGGATACTCTAGACACACACACACACACACACTCTGTGTATAGATTTGTTTGTCTCACTCTTACCCCTGCCACCCTCATCCTTTCCCCTATTAATTAATTAATTGTTTAATCAACTAATATATATCCTATGTTTGTTTTAATATCTCTAGTCACAGATCACCTCCAGTAGTATCAGCAGCAGCATCCTCAGCAACCCCCTCAACAGTTCTGTTTCTTTTTCAAAACTGCATCACAGCATTTGCTGATGTATTTAGACAGAAGCATCTGTTTACGCATATCAGCAAGGAATACATAACAATATATTTCTGTATCAATATTTTGAGAACAGCCCTATTTAAATTCATGTTCCATGTGCTTTGAGCACCTGCCCTTCCAAGGTCTCTACAGGCCCTGAAAAAAAGTGGCCAACTTAAAAACAACACCATCTCCTGTAAACAGGCCAGCTAAGGCACAGGCACATCCATATCCACAGGTGCCCGATGGCGACCTGACCCCGAAATGATAACAACCTTTTAAACAGAGTCACGGCAGCCACATCGAATCCCTTGAAAAAGCACTCGCACAGTTACTCACCAATTAGAATGGCATCCGACGTGCCTAGCGTTGAGCGAAATCTTTGACAATGTCCTCGGTAAAATATCCAAAACAAACTTATACTACTCCTGTTCTTTTCTCTCCTGTCTCTTCTTGAAACAACTTTTGTTTGAATGGCATGACTGCTAGCTTGCACGTGTGCTCTGCTAGTCTACTTGTCAGGGAGTCTAGTCGTCTTGTCACATGATCAAATAGAAACTTAAGATTGGGCAGCCATACTACCCAGCAATCATTACTGCACACATGGGCTATGTGACACAAATTATAACTATATTCAATCTGTGGAATTATTTTTTTAATATTTCACCATATAACTTAGTTTGCTGCTTGCTACAGACTTTTGTGGGTAAAACTGCAGTAGTTTTACCCACAAAAGTCTGTGGTGTCAGATACCACAGCAAAGGGAGAAATGCATATTTGAGTGTATAAACCTCTTGACCCGACATTTGATATTGATTTAAGCTTATATTTGGGGTACCGGATAATGTCAACTAGCAAAAAGGTGCTTTTGCTTTCACCTGCCTTATGGCCAGTTGATGGATCCTGTTGGAGTGGAATTCTGCTAAACCATGTAAAGCAAATGTCTGGTTTAGTGACTTGATGCTGTTCAATATGGTGTGATTGTGTTTTCCTGTGCTGGAATTGTTTTATCAAGCTAGTCCCAAAGTCAAGAATGAACTTTGATATCTAAATAATACAATATATTATTTTTATTAGTAACCAAATTCCAGATAGTACCATATGAACCTTATATCACGTTATCAATACAATATTGATTTATTGCCCAAATGGTATTCTTCATAAATAGTATCAGTTACTGTATTAATTCAATTCCTTGTTTGTAACATTTTGACATTTTTTGTTACAGACAGATTGTGCATTAATTTAGTGCACACAAAAAAAAGAAAAAGAACTCTAATTGCATTGGAGTCTATGACAAAATTACCCTACTTGTCACTTGATTTATTACTTTAGTAAATACTTTTCTAATGGGTTCATGGTCTCAATTGCTAGTAATTATAGTATAATGATCATTTTGTACCTTTTGGTCCCATTTAGAGTAAGACAGACGATAAAGCAGGTTATGCTTTAGGTGGTGTTTATTTTGTGATTGATTCACACATTTATCATTGATCGTCTTTGTCTTACGTATAATGTTGAGTTAATTTTTTAATGGGAAATAAAAGCAAAGGCGTCCTGCTAATCTGCATTGGTCTGTTTTCTCAGAACATAAAACTCAAAGGATAAATGATATGAATGAAAAAAAACTGTTACAAGGAGAATCATTCAGCATATTTGGAGATATGAAGTGGTGTGTACCCTGTGGTTTTGAAAAATGCTAAACAAAACTGAACAAAACTTTTGGTAAATGTTCTCATAGAGCAACTCTTAGAGGTTATTTTGATTGTGGGGGTTTAGTTTAATATTCCATTTTTTTTTTTTTAAGTTGGCTTTACATCAAACCGTTTAGTGTGTAGAAAGGCGCCAGATGGTCTCCCCCCGCATCTTTCTGACACTGGAATGTGGGGTAACTTTTCAAAGCCCATTCATGCAGGTGGTGCACAGAGGTCAGAAAGTACGGGTTAAAACTTATCTTTTTTTGTCAGTTTTTGTCTGCACAAATAAGTGCAACACCATGAATGCCTTCTCATCTTGCCCCCCTCTATGTCTGCTGGCCTTCATGTGAGGCTGTTTGGAACAGCTACAAACACTTAGCTTAACTTGGCTTTCTGTCATAGTCAAATGACACGTTGTAGAAACTAGCTCTTTTAAAGCATTACAAAAAAAGCTTTACAAAACTGTTTCACATCGAAGAAGTTTTCCTCAAAATGATCAACCCTGGGAGATTTTTTAGCTTTCTAGATGCGATTGTACCTTAGGCAAATGCATGGTCAACCTGTTTGAAATGAGCTGCGATGATGGGGCTTTGTTGCTGGGATGCTTACTAAAGAGTGGACAGTTTGTTGTGTTTTTTCTGACGTAATATAAATTGGACCAGATTGGCCTGTATGGGCCTTCTAGTACACAGGTAAATGTGGGCAGGTAATACTTGCATGCAGAGTGACAACTGGGTCTGCACCCATCTACCTGAACTCTATAATACAAGCTTATTTTCATTCTCGGCCTCTGAGCTCCTCCAACGAACGCCGCCTTACTTTGCCATCCCAACACACAAAGCAATCTCAGTCCCGGCTGTTCTCATCTGTCACACCACAATGGTGGAATGAGCTACCACATACCATCAGAGCAGGGGCATCCCTCTCTAACTTCAAGAAGCTCTTGAAAACTCATCTCTTCTGAGAACACTTCCTCTTATACATCTTAAACCCCTAACCTAACATGCATTTAATTGATTGAGATAGATCTCAATCAATTCAATTTTCTTGTATTGATTGCACTATTCAGTAACCCTATTGATGCTGTACACGCTAATAGCTCTAACCATTATTTATTGTCACTTTTAGATCCCTTACTGTATTGATGCTTTATTGATGCTTGTATGTTGATCCTCAAATGTAAATGTAAATGAATAGCCAGCCTCACCAAACAGAGGGGACAGTTTTCTTAATAAGATACTTTTTATTTCTAAAGTGCAATACAAAATATCTAGTGCTGGGCAACGATTAAAAATTTTAATTGTGATTAATCCCATGATTTTCTGCGATGAATCGCATTGTTATGCACATAATTGAATAATGAATTCAAAAGCAGTGTATTTCACACTTTTAATTTAAATGTACTGCTATATACACAAAAGTGCAATAACATGTGGTTTGCAAACACTTTATACAAATAAGGTTCTTTTACCAGCAGTATTCCCTTTACAAAGTAGCAATAAATATTTCTTGTAAATCTCAACTTAAACATTAATGTAATCAAATCAAATATAAAACCAAAGCTATTTACCACTGCCAGGGTATTACCTTTTATCTAGCTCGTAAAACCAAGTTAACAGTTACAGCCCTGCATTTTGAGAGTGCAGTGCTCTATTGGGGCAGTAAGGTATCAGGAGTTCCTTGAGGTACAATGGTGCCTGGCCATTTAAGGCTTTGTAGGTAAGTAGAACAATTTTAAAATCTATTCTGTATTTCACAAGGAGCCAGTGAAGGGAGGCAAGAACTGGAGAAATATGCTCTCTAATCTTGACTCTATACAGAACACGTGCTGCTACATTAATAATATAATATCGTATCGTGGGGCCTCTGGTGATTCCCACCCCTATCAGACAGAATAGTATTTTGTGGAAAAATTGTTAAATGTTCAATTTCAATGCCATATGACAATACAAGATCAAGGCTGAGGGTTTGTGAACACTGACTAAAACCAACTGAATCTAGTAATGATAAAAATGCAGTACTAAGGCTGTCGTTATCCACGTCCACATGAATATTAAAATCACCAACAATAATTACTTTATCCGATTGAAGAACTAGACTTGATAAAAACTCTGCAAATTCAAGTAGAAATTCAGAATAATACTTTTAAACAGCAGTAAACGTAAGACATGCAAAGCCTTGCATAACAAAATGAACCAAGGGCAAACAAAGCTTAGCCTTATTCATTTTTTTGACTAAAAGTCAAAAACAAGACCAAAAGTAAGCCATTTAGGTGTTTGCAGGATCAAACGTCTGGCTTGCTTAACTCACCAATTATATCATCACATTTAACCAAGCCTCTATCCAGTGTTTGCTTGCCATTTATTCAATTGTAATTGTTTAGTGTCAACATAAACATGCACCGAAATTTGGCATATTGACCTTGAGGTTTCGCAATTTTACCTAAGTACAGATGTAACAACAGACTGAGACAATCTGAGCAAAAACATGTCACCAAGATCTCCTTTCAGAGGCCACTGTCCTTGGTTAGCCTTGAGGGTGGATCACTGTGATGTCACAAACCCTCAGCATGCATGACAGCATTATGACATCACCTGTCAGAGATGTCCATGACTGTGATATGGTCTATTACTGAAAAAGCTTACTGTCTCCTCTTGTTCTCTCCTCTTAATTATTGTTTAACATGGAAAGTTGAGCAGACTGAGGGCACCGTTTTAACCAGTTTGTATTAAAGTCTATATCTGTATACCTCTTCAGGTACAGTGTTGTGAGTACTTGAACATAACCAGAAAAAAACAGATTTTATGGAAAACAAATGCAGAATCATTCCGTATAAGCAGAGCTGTAAAACAGTAATGCAATAATACAGCATTTTTCAGCTTGGAAGCTATTTTCCTCATGTTGTTGATGATATAACAACAAAATGTAATACAGATGGCATTATGTTTCTCTCTATCTGTAAATGAGTAATTTATAAACATTTTTATGGGAGACTCATGGCTTCATGTTTTAAAACTGAGTTTACTTAACGTAATAAGGTATTTCATTCATACTTCCCCACTTGTAAATTTCATAGTTACCATACAGAGCAGCAGCACCTACAGATTTATTTACATCCAAGACCCGGGACAAGTTTATAGACAGTGTTCTTTTGAGGGCTAATTTTTCAATTAACAACATTCTGTCACATCTTTGCATTGTGTTGTTGTCTTGTGTAATATATTCAGTATAGCTCATGGGTGTCGGTGAAAGGACTCTAAACAAGGTGTCTTTTTCAGTCAGATGATGAGGGCCAATACAAACTAACCAACAAATAAACATTTAATTTTTTCTTTGCCTTGGGTTGAAAGCCAACTTGTGTTTGCCCTCTACGATATATACATGTCATTTTATAATGCTAAATCAGACTTTCTTTTGCAGTGTGAAAGGTGGAAGAACAGAGTGCTGATTGCATACAGTAATTTAAAATGCTTTGCAGTTGTGAAAGACAAAAACACATCAGTCATAGTGTAAATGCATGAACAAGAAAGATATACTATATATACAACAAACAATATATTTATATATTTTGACTTCCCTGGGGTATAATATGGTTGCACATAAAAATAATTCTAGATTTTTTTTAAATGTTGCATGCATAAAATGTTGTTGTTAAGGCATAAGCAGCTACTTTATTGTTTCTGTCCTACATATTCGATTCGACATTTATGATTCAGTCACAATCCTGGTGCATACCTGTGACACAGCAACTGTATGTGTCAGCTTAAATCTGACTGACTGAGAAGGTTCAGCAGAAGAAATGCCAATCAAGAGCACATTCCATCTTGGATGCATGATATGCTTATGGTATAAAGAGAAAATGATCTTGATTGAGCCACAAGGTTTCAAACAGTATCAGAAAACCTATTTTTACAGTTTTGCCTTTTATTGATTTCTATCTCCTGTTCTACTGTGTAAATGTGTCTGCTTCATCTCCTTTTTTATTGACTTGTGAGGTATCGTACAAATACATTTTAACAAACCCTACACTGATGATATATTCAGTATAAATCTAGTTGCTCACTTATTCAGCTTTTGGCCCTTCCCACTGGACTCCGATGTGACAAATACCAACCATCTGGTGTCTGTAAGTGGAGTGGAAAAAACATGGAATATATTTCCAAATACTCTTTGCTCCAGGCGTGATCTCCAATGTCTGTGAATGTGTGCTTGACCTTCAGCTTAAAATACGAGTGTGTTATTTGCTCCTGTTTCTACTGACCGATCACTCTCTAACCACCCAGCTCTTGAGCCACCTGTGTCCAGTGAAAACTATTCTAGTTAGAGGGGCACCAGATGTCCTGGAAGATATGTTTAAAATAACACAAATAATGGACACTGTTCACTACAATAGACATTTATACACAGAGTCTGTGTTTATTTTAGCTAGATATTGTAGAGATTTTCCTTTCAAAAATCCATCAGTACAAACCACTAACAAAAAAGAAAAAAATACATTATTATTACTGTCACTGTTAAACATTTACATCTCTTAACCCTCTTTTAGTAAATTTGTAATTTTGTTAACCATATATAGCAAATGAGATCCGCTAAAATGTGTTTCGCACATCCTGTTAACACAAATGCAAAAGTGTTTTGACCAAAACATTAACACAGTCACTTGCTGTTTTAGATCTTGGTATTGATTCTTGAAAATACTATACACATCAACGTGGTTAATCATGAAGGTCAAGCTATTGAAAAGAAAAAGAAAATGAAATGTTACACAAATTCCACTCAGGGCATTGACATTTTCAAAATCATATGTTTTCATTTGTCATTTTTCTGCATAAAACACAACTGTCACCTCAGACTTGTTTAAGAAGTTGCAAACGCTTGCATATGTGAATGGATTTGAGGCTGCTGTGGTACATATGACATTTCTGCCTTTCAGGCAGCATGTAGTCCCTGTTTTGTACTTCAGCTGCCTTTGAAGTTCACCTCAGGGCAAAAAGATTGTGTGCTTGTTCATTAGAGAGTGACGCTAACCTTCCCAGAATATGAACACTGACATGGATATGGATAAGAATTGCATGTTGATTAGCGCATTCATTCTATAGGTTATTAAGTCTGTCAATGCTTTATATTACAATGTCAAGCCTAAACATGAAACCTATACAAACTGAAGGAATTCTTTTTCTTTCTTTCTTTCTTTCTTTCTTTCTTTCTGCAAATTATTTTTGTTGGCCTAAATATGCACAAAACTTTGCACAAAACATGACATTTTGACAGTGTGGTCCACACTTCACGTAGGACATAACATGTAATTAGTGGGTGATCTCTAAACCCTACCTAGGAGGAACAGCAAGTGACATTGTGAGACCTGCAAAATGCATGAAAATTCACAGCCACATCTCCCGAACTCCAGCCACCTGCATAACGCTCAGATGCGTGTCATGGTTCGAGGGCCCGTCCAATGCTGCTTGCAGCTTTAATTCTTATTTCCTTTTCTATTATAATCACCATCTACAACAATGGCTGTAATTGAAACCAATAACATTACTTTTTCCACACAACCTAGATACCTATAACTGTAGATAAAGTTCATACTTTCTGGTGTTTCCAGTGGTTTTTCACATTCACATGGACAACAGGCTGACACACATGTTAACCTCACTATACAACATATACCTTATCCATTTGGTTCACATGCTAATTTCTCTTTTGGACGCCAACACCAAGCAATCACTGTTCCAGTCTTGCTTCTCTATGAGAGAAATTTTAGATGCATTTTGCCAAACATGCCTGTTAAAAGGGAGTTTTGCCAAGCGCTTGTTCATGGTGCAAATTGTCTCTGTAAAAGATATTTCAAAGAGTACTGTAGTTTGACTTAGTTATCTACCCTCTCTGGTAGTACCATATGCTCAAAAAGATTTGTACACGCAACCACCCACCATGACCTCCTCCCTAAGAGGTTATGCAGCGCAGGCGAGGAGGCCTTGTCAAGTAAAAGTGAACATATGTCATTTTAGGCAATTGACAATGACCAAATGCTTTCAATATGGCATGGCGCTGTACTATAAATTCCCTTGCACCGTGAAAAGAAACAACAGTTTATTCCACCAATTCAGTAATGTTCTTACTACCCCAACCACTATAACAGACAGCAACACGCCCTCCGTGCCCACACACCCTAACAACTCCTGGAAGCTGTCAAGTACAGTCACTTTCGTATCAGCACTGTGCAGCTTCACAGGAGCATTTGGCAGAGCTGGGCTGAGAATGTATGAGCAGAAACGTTTTAAAGACCATTTCTGCAATAGAAACAACAGTGCAAACAGCATTCTAAACTCTGTCCACGAGAACATAGAGATGATTTCAAGCTGTCTCTGGGGAGCAAAATACTTGCACGCAGCTCCAAAAATGGTAAGTTGCTTTTAATGATGTATAAAAAAGTGTCCAGGTTTGGTACAAACAAGAAAGAAACTATTTTCCAGAAATACACTCTACTGTTTGTGGCATATCTTTCTTCCCAGGAGACATCATGGGAAATCTTGCTTTCTTTACACAAGATGTGAGTAAAGTTGACCAGACAGATACTGTTTCTGTGCCATGTGAATTCACAAATAAAGTATGATGTCATAAAACCACAGACATAAAAACTAATACTAACTCTAGATTTTTTACTACACTGTTAAAAAAAAAATGTGAAAAAACGGAAATATTCTGGCAGCTGGAGCGGCAGAAAAATACCGTTACATAACAGTAAATAACCAACTCGTAAAAGTACGGAAATATTCTGGCAGCTGGGGCGCCAGAAAAATACAGTAAAATAACAGTAAATAACCTACTTGTAAAAATACGGTAATATTCCATAATGACAAGTCTGTAACTTTAATTTTACATAATCTTGTGCAATTTTTGGGGCTTTTATTGTTTAATTAAGAACACATACACCTGCAAAAACAATTAAATTACCTTTAAATATAGTTGAACACTATATACACTACTATAATACAAATAATCAGGCTTAAAATTCATAGTAGAGTGCTGCTTTTAATTGAGTTTTATTATATAATTTCACATAAAAATCTTGTTAATGTAATCAAGATATATTGTAAAAAAAAATGATACAACACCTGCAAATACTAGATTTTCCTTTAATAAAAACGTCAAAATACTGTTCTAAAACAGGTAATCAGCTGTGTGTGTGTGTTCATTGGACTTTTGGACCATTCTTCTAGAAGCGCATTTGTGAGGTCAGGGACAGATGTTGGATGAGAAGGCCTGGCTCGCAGTCTCCGCTCTAATTCATCCCAAGGTGTTCTATCGTGTTGGGGTCAGGACTGTGCAGATCAGTCAAGTTCTCCACACCAAACTCACTCATCCATGTCTTTATGGACCTTGCTTTGTGCACTGGTGCGTCATGTTGGAACAGGAAGGGACCATTCCCAAAATGTTTCCACAAAGCTGGGAGCATGAAATTGTCCAAAATGTCTTGGTATGCTGAAGCATTAACAGTTCCTTTCACTGAAACTAAGGGGCCAAGCCCAACCCCTGAAAAACACCCCCACACCAAACTTTACATACTTGGCACAATGCAGTGAGGCCAGTACCATTCTCTTGGCAACCGCCAAACCCAGACTTATCCATCAGATTGCCAGACAGAGAAGCGTGATTCGTCACTCCAGAGAACACGTCTCCACTGCACTAGTGTTTAGTGGCGGCGTGCTTTTCACTATGTATCCGACGCTTTGCATTGCACTTGGTGATGTAAGGCTTGGATGCAGCTGCTCGGCCATGGAAACCCATTCCATGAAGCTCTCTACGCACTGTTCTAGAGCTAATCTGAAAGCCACACGACGTTTGGAGGTCTGTAGCTCTCGACTCTGCAGAAAGTTCGCAGCTTCTGCAGATGCGCCGACTCCGCTCTGTGATTTTATGTGGCCTACCACTTCAAGGCTGAGTTTCTATTGTTTCATATCGCTTCCACTTAGTTATAATACCACTAGCAGTTGACCTTGGAATATTTAGTAGTAAGGAAATTTCACAAATGGACTTATTGCACAGGTACCAAGCTTGAATTCACTGAGCTCCTGAGAGAGACCCATTCTTTCACAAATGTTTTTAGAAGCAGTCCACATGCCTAGGTGCTTGATTTTCTACACCTGTGGTCATGGAAGTGATTAGAACATCTGAATTCAATGATTCGGAAGGGGTGTCCCAATACTTTTGGCAATATAGTGTATACCGTCAGATCACACAGTCCTATTTATCAATGCAGTTATATTGTAAATCAAACCCTGTCAAGCTTTTTGAATGTAAGGAACGGCAAGCTAGTGTAGTGTAGTTTAGTGCCTTTTGCTTATTGCTCACACTTAATGGAAGAGCTGGTGGTGGAGGAGGAGTGGTTATCTGCTCATTCTTGAATTCTTCCCCAATTCTGTGGAGAGGGCTATGGACTAACACATTTCCAGAATTTGGTCACCATACCAATTATTAAGGGAAACTTACTTAATGTCTTGCAGACCTTGAACTCCTGTGCACACAGTTGTGCACTGCCATGCAAGGCCAGTTGGACCTAATTCAGTTATCAGCTGTAGCACTCCTGGGGCAGAACTAGAGGACAGAAAAGGAACAAGGATGCACAGCACAGAGAAACACATACAGCCGTAACAACATTTACCAGATAGAAAAACTGGCTTTAGAAAGTCATAAAATATCATATTGAAACCAGGGAAGAAGTCTTTGGATTGTGCATTAAGTTCACTGTATGTAAAACCACCATTTCCCCCTCTCCTTTGCCTTTCATGTCTCTATATAGTCCTATCAAAGCAAAATGGCAGCATTTTAAGAAATACTTTCCAAGTACTTTACATT
>NC_060172.1:17047271-17078998 GCF_021292245.1 Micropterus dolomieu | reverse complement strand
TGCATTGCACTTGGTGATGTAAGGCTTGGATGCAGCTGCTCGGCCATGGAAACCCATTCCATGAAGCTCTCTACGCACTGTTCTAGAGCTAATCTGAAAGCCACACGACGTTTGGAGGTCTGTAGCTCTCGACTCTGCAGAAAGTTCGCAGCTTCTGCAGATGCGCCGACTCCGCTCTGTGATTTTATGTGGCCTACCACTTCAAGGCTGAGTTTCTATTGTTTCATATCGCTTCCACTTAGTTATAATACCACTAGCAGTTGACCTTGAAATATTTAGTAGTAAGGAAATTTCACAAATGGACTTATTGCACAGGTACCAAGCTTGAATTCACTGAGCTCCTGAGAGTGACCCATTCTTTCACAAATGTTTGTAGAAGCAGTCCACATGCCTAGGTAATTGATTTTATACACCTGTGGTCATGGAAGTGATTGGAAAATCTGAATTCAATGATTCGGAAGGGGTGTCCCAATACTTTTGCAATATAGTGTATACTGTCAGATGACACAGTCCTATTTATCAATGCAGTTATATTGTAAATCAAACGCTGTCAAGCTTTTTGGATGTAAGGAACGGCAAGCTAGTGTAGTGTAGTTTAGTTTTGCTTATTGCTCACACATAATGGAAGAGCTGGTGGTGGAGGTGGAGTGATTATCTGATCTGTCATTCTTGCAGCCATGTAGCCACCAGACATTTTTTCTTCCCCAATTCTGTGGAGAGGGCTATGGACTAACACATTTCCAGAATTTGGTCACCATACCAATTATTAAGGGAAACTTACTTAATGTCTTGCAGACCTTGGATAGCTATACTGTTGATTTTGTTTGCCGTTGGTTATGTTTTCCAATTGAGCTAAGAACCCAAGTGGTTTTTTTAGGTCATCCAGAGGTGTTGTTGTGCAAAGTCAGTCGAATCTGAAAATGTACTTTTGGCTTGCATACTAAAAACTTGAAAACAAATTGATTCATTTGGACTGCCAAGAAAAACTTCACATTCACACTTGTCTTTCTACTTGCATATATTTGCATCTTTTTTGTATACCAACTTAATTTAGAAATTTTGGACTTCCCACAACTCCCGTGCACACAGCTGTGCACTGCCGTGCAGGGCCAGGTGGACCTAATTCAGTTATCAGCTGTAGCACTCCTGGAGCAGAACTAGAGGACAGAAAAGTCATACCATACACCATTTCCCCCTCTCCTTTGCCTTTCATGTCTCTATATAGTCCTATCAAAGCAAAATGGCAGCATTTTAAGAAATACTTTCCAAGTACTTTACATTCAGATTGCACTTTAATCTTGGAGCTGTGTCTAACAGTATCCAAAATATTCTCTATGTTAGTTGCAATTAGATTTCTAATGAATAGATCTGAAAATATCGTCAATAAGGTAAATAAAAACTAAACTACTTTTGTTTCAGGAGAACAATTCTTTACACTGAAATGTTTGACTTGTGTGGCTTATTTGTTGTGAGCATGGAACTGAATAAATGGTCTATAAATAGTATAAGATGTGGGAATTTGTATTGTGGTGGTACTTTAAAAGGTCTGTGGAGTGGTGATGGCGCAATGGATAAGACATGTGCCTTTGGTGTGAGAGACCCGGGTTCAATCCCCTCACTGTGAGCAAGCCCCCCGCTAGTTGCTCCAGAGGCGTGCAACCTCAATTGTAAGTTGCTTTGGATAAAAGCCTCAGCTAAATGAATAAATGTAGATATAAATGTCTGAGTTTGCTCAAATTCAGTAAATTTAAGGAAGTCTGAAACTGTCATAAATAACCCTAATACAAGATTACTCAAAATGGGTTTCTGGTCTCTATTATAGGATAAATGGGTATATGTAAAATAATGTGATCATGTGGTAATTTTTAATTATGAAAAAACAGGATTACTTTAGGTTTTGATAATACACCTATAGCTAAGACTCTTCAATCAAGTATCTGTAAAATGGCATTAAAATTCATTTTTCATCACAAACCCGTAATTTTACAGGAAGTTTTCTTTTTTAACTCCATTAAAAGGTGTGAACACCTGTCATTTAACAATAAATTAAATATTACCTTTCTGTAATTTTACCACTTTGGGGCAATTATATACTATGTTAATCTAACTTGTAATCTAAGAATTATAATAAAAGTCAAAAAATTACAGAAATTACAGTAATTATGGCTGTTTTCAATGATCAAAACTGTGTTTCGACAGTTTAACAATACTTGTAGACACTATATACTGATTAAAATAACATTTATTCAATGTTTTTATTTTCCAAATATCCATAATTAAAGGAGATATTTGTCAATTAACAAGAAAATCTATGTCAAGTTACAGAACAAATGTTTTTTGTTACGGTTAACTGTTACTAATTGTACCAAGTTTAAGATATGTTTTTACAGTATTAAACTTATTTTTAACAGTTTTTTCTTTTAAATAATAAAAATAATATTTGTGAAAATACGGGAAATTCCTGAATGTATTGTAACAGTTTGTTTACGTCAAAAAACCCAATATTTTCTTTAAAATAACTGAAATGTTATGGTTAATCACAGCTACAACTTGTCCATATCTCTGGCTTTCTGAATTTCAGACACTTGCCTATTCTCAGCCGACGAGCTAGTGTTAGCTTGTTAGTAGCACGTCAGAGAAGTTTTGTTTTCTTTCCTAACAACTGACTGATATGTGCCAGAGCTCTTGGACCAAAAACATGCCACAGTCCAGAGCGTAAAAGTTAAACACTGACGTAAACATGAACGTTAACTGTACTGCCGTTTAACATCCGAGTCACACCAAACGGAGTATATTATGAAGTCTCTGACACACACAAAGTATTTATTTATGACGTTACGGCATTAATTTAATTCTACGAAAGGAAAAAAAAAAATGAAGACCTTGGTGAACGAAATTTAATACTTTGTAAAATTTAATTTAATTTATTACTTTTAAGGCCTTATTTTTGGAATATGAAATTTAAGACTTTTAAAATAATTTTAAGACCTCGTGGGTACCCTGCATTACACGTCACAACCTCCAAAAAAGCATTTTCATGTAAACTTGTGTTCTTACATCCAGTGTAGTCCGTGTCAGGAAATGTCATTGACTAAAATGCAGCATTAGAACCGTCTTTACGTGGGTTATTATTAACAATGGCCATATCTATATGTCAAGCCTACCAAAACAATAGGTTAATTCATTCATTTATTCTGGTAATAAGCTTGTGCCTTATTGTTTTCTATGACTATGAAATAACTAAACAAAGAAGACAGTAAGGATCACTCTCTCTCTGTGCATCCTCTACACTTGGCTGATGGTTAAATATTTTCTTTCCAGTGAATTAATACAGTCTTCAGATCTATCCCTCTGAAGTACTTATGAGCCAGTGGTAACTTTCAGTTTCATATTTTGCCAGGGCCCATATGTCTAAGTTCATTATGCTGTCGTCCTGCACAGAGAACAAGTTAAGGTGCTTGTCCCTGTGGGGAGTGAGTGCACTCCCCTCCTGTTTGAGTCAGCTTAGTGTTTCCTATGTCATCATCCTGTACCCTTTGCTTTACAGGATATCTGCTCGGAGGCAGCATCCCAGAGAGCACTGAACTGTCACTGAAGAATGCTTTGCATAATCTGCATCCCTGTCAATCAAAATTGGACTCTGGGCCTTTGCAACCCAACCTGGTAACTCACCTTGGCAACTCACCACGCCAACTTACCCCAGAACTTTGTACGGTAGGTCTCAGGTCAAACACAAAAGCCACAACACAAATACAAATGCCACAACACGATTACAAAAGCCACAACAGAAATACAAAAACCACAACGGAAATACAAAAGTCACAACAGAAATACAAACGCCACAACACGAATACAAAAGCCACAACACGAATACAAAAAGCCACAACGGAAGTGAACCACAACGGAAGTTAACAACGAAAGAGACGTTTAGTAACAGTGGATTACTCTCCATGGAACACAACTACACAATAGTACAGCGGCATTGTGGCCGTCCTGCATTCAGGAGGTCTGGGTTTGAATCTTAGAAACAATGTTCTTCTTAATCTGACTTTTTTCCGCATAATAGTGTCTGCCAAATTAGTAAATGTAGGCCTTTTGTTTAACGGTTTAAGTAAACCGTTAAACAAAAACACTCATACATCAACACAATAAAGAAATCACCTGGAAAGTTAAAAGGACCGGTAGAGGTGGGATAAATCCGAGAAAATAATTAGTTGGGTTGAGTGCGGGTGGATGATTTGTGCGTACATGATTATTCAGATATTGTCAGAGCCAATTCGCGCATCACACCAATGTATCTCGTGTAATCGTGACAAAATAGTGCAAACAGTTGCTGATGTCAAATTATTAGGCTGTAACATAAAGAGCATCTTCTGCACTCA
The DNA here is from genome assembly GCF_021292245.1 of Micropterus dolomieu. NCBI lineage: Eukaryota > Metazoa > Chordata > Actinopteri > Centrarchiformes > Centrarchidae > Micropterus > Micropterus dolomieu. Next base: position 17,074,616 of record NC_060172.1, on the reverse strand, counting down.
GCACTAACCTGGTGTATTTTATGTTGTCATATTGTAACAATAGTGCCCATTATGTAGTCTGCACATGTAATTTGCACACTGTGTTCCTCCCTGTCAATAGGGGGTGCTGCAGCACCCTCCGCACCCCCTTGTATAGGTATATATGTCATCTCCGTGGTAACCAGAGACTCCTTGCTTTTTGTTTAGCACATTTTGAGTCTATTTTTGAAGCTAATCTGCACAGCTGTTTAATTCACACAAATATCCCGCTGTATATTATTTGACCTGAACAACGTATTACTTATATATCAAACGGGTAAGAAGTTCTTCTTCCATGTAGTCCTACATTTACTAATTTGGCAGACAATATAATGCGGAAAAAAAGTCACATTAAGAAGTAGGCTCTTTCCATGATTCAAACCCAGACCTCCTAAATGCAGGACGGCCACATTTCCACTGTACTATTGTGTAGTTGTGTTCTTCAGAGAACAGTTACTGTTAGAACTGTTACTAAATGTCTCTTTTGTTGTCAACATCCATTGTGGTTCACTTCCGTTGTGGCTCCCTTCCGTTGTGGCTTTATGTATTTGTGTTGTGGCGTTTGTATTCGTGTTGTGGCTTTTGTATTTGTGTTGTTGCGTTTGTATTTGTGTTGTGGCATTTGTAATCGTGTTGTGGCTTTTGTATTTGGCCTGAGACCTACGGACCACCGTAACTTTGGCCTAAAAATGGCTGAAATCCATTCATCACAGTGACCCACGATCCATAAATATTACATAACGAGGATGACAGAAAATCCTAAATAGACTTGTAGTTCTAGCGTGGAGCAGCAGGAAGCAATTAAAAACGAAAGAAAATGTCTCAAACATGGTGAATTTAAATACTTTTTAACAGCAGCAGCGTAAATTTGCATCTATTTCAAACCAGAGGTGGAAAGAAACTACATTAATTTTGTAAAGTACAGTCCCTAAGTACAAAGGTACTGGTAGTTTACATTTTGTGTTCTACGGCTACATTACTACATTTAAGAAGGCTAATTTTGTACTTTTTATTCCAGTACATTTTTTTGAAGTCCTTAGTTACTTGCAGGTTCAGATTTTAAAAGAGATAAAAGCAGCAACACCTGGCATTGTAACCAATTTTAAACCAAATTCTACTTTTTTCATGGTAATCAATTTACTTTAATACATTTTGCTTTATTTTAATGTTACTTTATTGTTTCACAGCACTTCTGATGACAACTGTGGTAATGTTGCTCGTAGGACATCACTCCTACTGTCTGATTGTTTTATATATGCAGTCTTTCAGGATATGGGTCTTTGGCAATGTCTTGTCACCACAGGTCTGTTGACTAATTCTCACAAAGCACAGCAAGGAAAGGATACATAAGATCATTCATCTATATTCTAATATAGCAAACATTATATTTCAAAAATTCCCTCTGTGTGAGTGAGGCAAACAAATTCCAAGACATGCTGTATATTAAATTAAGCCTCAAAGCCTAAAACTGTCTTTCAAGTCCAAGTCTTTGAAGTTTCAGAATTTTATGTTTTAAAAACAGGAGTAGAAACAAAAAGGCTTTACAGTAGTCTGTATAAAAGTGGAGGTGATTGGTCTTGGACTGCAGGACATAATCTTAGTTATGTGGGGTTAACATGTCATTGAAAAGCATAAGGAACACATGGACTCCTGCTCTTTTCATTTTATATGAAATTTCAGATTTACGCTGTGGTTCTTTTGTTACATGTTCAATTTAACATTTTCCTTGATCATCATAACACTGGCCCAGTTTGTTTTATCTGGAGGTGTAGCCCCACCCATGGTGCCCTGGAGCAAGACACATAGCCTCCATTTGCTCCAGTGAAGATGCTCAGAAACAAGTTGTGGTTCTAGAAAACTCCCTGAGGTGATGATATGAATATAAAGTGTGTTGCTGTAAAGAGCATGATTGGGGAAGAAAATTACAATGAATTTCCTGGAGAAATGAAGGTTGCTGATTACAAATGGACAACAGCTTTGCTCACTCTTCACTGCTCTCAAAAGCGAATTCAGGCTCCAGTCACAAAGGCTATCAGTGGCATTTTGCTTAAAATAAATCTGTGTGTGTGTGTGTGTCTGTCTCTACTTCTTGTTGAGAGCAGTCTCTAATTAATTAATAGCACGCAACGGTAAAATTGCTTCCACCCAAATGTCTCTATTGTGTGTAATGCCAAGTCTTTGCAACAATATTTCCTGTGCTATTGTCAGCTAAATGATTGAGCATTAGCTATGTAGTTAATACATTAACTACTTGCTTTTGTGCATTATAATTCATCTGCAGAGCATTCATTTTGTATTATGCTAAGTAAGTGTGTGTGTGTGTGTGCGCGCGTGTGTGTAGGGGGATGTGTGCAAGAGTATATGCATTGAAGGTACCATTAAACATCCAATAACTGATTTTTGGATGTAAGGTCAGTGGTCAGTGCAACAAGCAGGACAACATCGGCTTTTTATCACTTTATGAAGTTAAAATGGTGACATGTTGCCTATTTCAGCAGACATGGAGGGACATTTAGCTCCATTTCAATCTCTCCCAACTCCTGAGGAAATATCCAGTTAGCTGCTAAATGTTCCACTGTGGTCACCAGCTAGTGGCTAACTCTGTCTGCTGTTTGGTGCTGAGCAGGTAGCTCACATCTATCTTTCTTTTTACTGAAAACAGCTGCCTGCTGTTGATAAAAAGCAGTTGTTAACACACGTTGTTAATTTAAAAAAGTAATACTAAACACTGTGTAAGAAGTATTTTGCTGGAACATCTTTACTTATATATCTCATAGTTCACTAAATCTGCTCTTCATTCACACATCACCACTTAATGATCTTAATAACACTGGAATTGCATTTGTGATGTTGTAAAGCTGATGCTTAGCTATAAACGCACCAGGCTCCATTTTCTAATCAAACTGTCAAACTGCCTTTCATCAAGTGTAAAATGTAGACTCTCTCCTAAGAGAGCACTCTGGACAACATTGTCAGGTAATGGCACAAAATGTCTCAATTGTGTCATTTCTTGGCTCTGTAGCCAAGCAATACACTGTGCTGCCGGCTAACATTCCAAATGTGGCCATCCTGTCACTCATTAACATCAAGCAGACAGTCAGTGCTTAGCCAATCATGTACTTACATGCAAATTATTTTGTCCAATGTGGAAGTGGCTTGTGTAATTATGTGCTTTTATGGAAATGAAGTTCACATAAAATTCACAAGTTGGAACAACCTCTTAGTTCAGCACACATCACACAATCACCAGATACAGAGGTGAGGACACACGTAGTAATTACAGCTTGCATTTTTCTTTATGGCATAGAGGCTATAGGCTAACAACATACCGTACATTAGGTCCACTGTGGTACCAACTGTTTCATTCAAAAAGTGAATTTAATGGTATACTGCAAATTAGCTTTCCATTTTTCCATAACAATTTGCGGATTACAGCTTTATGTTTTAGGTTGAAGTATTGCACTATTTCGGAAAGGACTGTCCAATCAAATATTCATTCTCCAATATTCAATTTCGGTCTTTTTCTTGGCAAACATATTAAATTCTTACAATAAACGCATTTTCAGGGTTTCAGAGGTATCTGCAGCTATCAGGAAGTCCCTGCTGTTAACCTCCTGCAGCAGATGTTCACTTTGGGCTCAGAAATATGTTAACTTTGAAAACATGTGTGACTGAAGCTCATTTCCCACATCCTTTTATGACATTATCAGTTGTTGTTTATTTTAATTTAGTTTTCAATATCAAGCTAAACATTATGAGGCTCCGTTGGTATCAAAGATTGAGATGAGCTGCATTTATTACTGCCAGAATGAACGCAAAGCTGATATAAAGATTTAATCATGGTGCATTCATGTAAAACTTCTCACAGTTAACTTTCGGGGGATTCAGAATATTACAAAATATTCTGATTTCTGAATATGCTTACAACACACGATCCTTTCTTTTCCTTTTTCATTTTGGGCCCTGAGCTGGGTGCTGCAAAATCAGGATGAAACATCCGTAATATATATCTCCTTCACTGTATGCTATGGAGCTAAAGGTCCCCAGAGCACGCTAAGACACACATAAACTGAATTCAAAAGAAAATTCCATTTGGGACCAGATATTTCCTGGAGCCATCAGCACTGGTATCATAATGTAGAAAAGACACCCAGTACATTTCAGCCAGAACAATCATGACTTCAAAGGACCCCCATCCTGAAAGCGACTGTGAAAAATCTTTTTCAGGCAAACCTCAAGGTCATGTATCTCTGAGAGGTTCTACATTGAAGAGTTTCTTTTGGATGCATTCAGACAGCCTTAAAATGAACACTGGTGAAAACAAGAGTCATCATTTGCTCTTTTCATCTTCTTTTCACAATGTCCTACTGGATCCCTGATCATGTGGTGGTCTCCCTGACAATAAGAAGTGGAGAAGAATCTCTAAGCAGACTTTGAGGGCAGTGCATTGATGAAGCTGTAATTTTTAAATTTAGTGACGCTCCACTGTGAATCTAAAAGTTTCAGAAGAGCTGTCAGAGGAGTAAAGGTCACGTCTCTGGTTTCCTGACAGTTGCCATTTGCGAACATCTCTCTGAGTTACATTCATTGCTGGTCTTAACACCTGTATTTTATTATATAAACATGCCATCTTGTTTTGACTGTCAAGTTTTAAAGGTATGGTTCAGTAAGTAAACCATATCAATAAATAAAAAATGAGTGTAACGAGCAAAAAGAGCGGAATTTTGTGTGCATCCAAATAAATATTCACAAATTCACACACTGATGGCAGAGAACTACAGTGCAAGGTCCTGACCAAACCATTGGAAGCAATTCAGTGTCTTGCTCAAGGACACTTTGACATGTGGAAAGGAGCCGGGGATCAATCCACAAACCGTGTGATTAATGTACAACCCACTCTATCTCCTGAGCCACTGCCACCCCGCTTATATGTACATTATATAGATAATTTCAAGTGTTGGAATTTGATTGTTACATAACAATAATGTCTGTCTTTCTGTGTATGTGTCTCTGCAGTTCTTTCTGCTTCTCTGTATTGACTGCTCATGTATCTGTGTATCTTTGTGCGTGTGTGTGCATATATGTTTGTGTGCCATTTCTGCTGCCAGTGTGAGCTGTGGAGAGGCAAAGTCTCCAGAGGCACCGCCAGCCGATAGCTTCCTTGTCAGAGTGCTGCCTTATCTGATGATCCATGAGCACGTGAATCAGCAGTGAAAGCCAGTCCATGGAGTGGAAATATCACTAGATAATACCAGATCAGATCCCCTCTTTCATAACACATGACCTTGCAATTTATGGTTTATATAATGTTTGCAATGCACGGGGCAAACTTCCAGGTGAGACAGATTATATGGGTTGGCTTGGACAGATGTTTTTCTGAACTGACTAAAAGTCATTGTCCAAGAGGTCACTTGATACACAGAATGAGGTCAAGCTGGACAACAGGTCAAATGGAGTACAAAGCTAAGCAATTACAAAATGGATATTTTATGTTTTGGAAGTGTCAAAACATAAAATATCCATTTTGAAAATCTGATATGACCTGGAATTTAATTTGCACAATTATTTTGACTATATCTACCTGATTTCTCAAAAAACTTAGCATTTTGTCAACCAAATTCTTAGGCTACTTGTTTGCTGCATTAAGCATATTTTTTGACCACTAGTCTGGATGGGCTAGCACTACTCCGTTACAGCTCTCCCAGAGCTTCATTCCACTCTGCTGTTTACATCCCCCGTGTCAACCTCAACTCTTGTCTAATAACTGTCTGCATTCCTCTTTTTGTTGTTTGTTTGTTGGCGGTCAGTTTTTACTCCAACAGAGCAGGTTAAATAAAAGTGAATGGTGCAACAAAGCAAGCTACTAAAGCTAGTAGCTAATAAGCAACCTTTTAGCTCTTTTTTTGGATTGTCTGTTCCCTCAAATGTGTTAAAGGCAGCTTGCTGTTGGTCAATGGCACAAAATTGGCATGTCACAGAACATTTGCGAGGATAATTTCATCTCCTTAAACAGATCCTCTGATTTCAGCAATTCCACTGAAATAAACTGATTTTTGCAGCTAAATTCCACCAGTTTAAACCCTGATGTGTCTAGGCCTTAACTGATTTGTGGGTGAGTAAGTGAGTGAATGATTGAATTCCTGTATGTTTGCTCTGATAAAAGTAATTTGAAATAATGTCACACACAAAGAAATAATCAGACAAAAATGACTCAGAGAACATTACATTTTACATTTACAACAGACATTTATTCATTTTAGATGACGCTTTTATCCAAAGCGACTTACAATTGCTATATATTTCAGAGGCCGCACGCCTCTGGAGCACTAGGGGTTAAGTGTCTTGCTCAGGGACACAATGGTGGATGGGTCAAAGACACCTCTCACATCAAAGGCATACACCTTATCCATTGCTCCATCACCCCCCTGAAATGAACAGGCACCAGAGACATGCAGCAGTCTGACATAAAATGACACCAGTGCTGACAATCAGAATCTGAGCGTTTACCCAAATCACTCTACTAATGAAAGATATTAGATACCGTGTCTCTATAATATTCCAGACATGACATAATAAAGTATGTATCCATACAGGTGAAACAAGGCAAGAACTTGCAGCCAGCCTGTCGGTTTCAAAGTTGTTTTTAACTAAATTCAAAAACAAAGTCATCATATCCTGCCGCAGAGGCTGGCTGCGCATCGCCTCCCCAAAATGAAGTTGTACTGACTTGCATTCATCACACCGTAACCAAGTTGATCACAGGAAGTCCTCCGCTCAGCGTGAATGCACAAAGTCATCACTTCAGTTGGCTGGTAGCTGCATGCATTATGAGAGGCATCCATTCACATTAGCTCTCCACCCACTCATACCACATCACTCACACTCTCTCTGGGCTACTCTATATTGATAATGGATTCCTGTCTTACCGTAAGCATTAGTGTGTGTGTGTGTGTGTGTGTGTGTGTGTGTGTGTTGGGGGGGGGGGGTACAGCAATGTGTTCCCAAATGTCCTCCCTCATTTCCTGGATGTTTGCATGGCAGTGTAAAGTGTTTTGATTTCAATATCTGGATTTCACTATGGCTCCTCATTCAGTACCTGACTCACATGAACACACAAACAAACATAAACTAAAGATGTCGTAAATACAAACTGACAGGCCTGAAACATGACTTGATGCAATTTCCAGTCAGTTATTTAGTGTATGCTACAGACGCTAATACACAGGCTGACATTTTCATCCTGAGATGGAAGGGTACAGTAGGAGGCATCTGCATTAGTGGGAAGACAGGAATAAATCACTGCCACAAAGACAGAATAGGTGAAACAAGCATATATATAATATATATGATCAGAGTTGAGCTTTGTCTGCATTGTTGCAGAGTGCATTCTCAATAGGTAATGGGGTCCACCATGGCTGTGGTCGCGTAAAGCAGTCAGAATGACACAAAGATCTTGATCAAACAATCAGTTTCCGTTCAAGCCCTCATCAATTATCATGGGCTTTGAGTAGTGAACAAAAGAATGAGCGATAGACATCATCTCTTTGATCCAAGCATTCTTTTTCCTTGTAAAAACCTTCCACCTACATTATCCAAAATGCATGTCAGCGGCAGAACAGTCCGGTCAGAGATTCAGTGTGTTATCCTAGTAGCAGCTAATATTGCCTCAAGCCACTAGCTTCAGGTAGAGATGAGTAGTGGGCTACTGGGGTCTGGTCTTCTTTCTAACTCAACAACCTCAGATTTTTTTCATTTTCAAACTACAGCCCCAACCAACTTTGTCCCAGTCACTTGAGGCAATTTGTCAGACTCCCATAGATCCCAAAGTCACAAAGGGCTTTATACAAGTCTTTTTTTTATATTTGTACTAGTACTCTCCAACACATTTGGATGGAATATACAGCTATGACCATGACTATAGAGCTATGTACCTCCTCAACATTTACCTACAATTTGGAGCTATGTGTCAACAGAGACCCCATCCACACTACTCCGTTTTAGTTTACAAATGGAGAATTAAAACAAATACGATCTCCGTCCACACCAGTTATGTGTTTTAGCTGCGAGAGAGTTGATCTCCGTCTACATTAAAACGACTGAAAACGCACATCTATTGGTCGTTCAGGTACACTGGGCGTGCATGTGCCGGTGTAAACATGAAGCAGATCTATTCCGTAGTTACAGAAGATTTGGCAAAAGAATAAAGAAATGCAGACGAAGAATCTGACCAGATTTATTTTTGCATGCACCAATAACGAGCTGGGGCTGTTACTGAATGTAACATGGGACTGTGGCGGCGTAAAACAGACTGGGAGTCGTTGCAAAGTAAACGGCGACAGGCACAGTCGCGTACAAGTGTAGGCCTAATTTTCACGGTACAGAATATTTTAATAAAAATACCAACTCAAAAACTCTGTCAGTAGCATCGTGTTTCTGCTTTGCATGACTTATAAGACCCAATCAGAGAGCCGAGCGCGAGCGTCTGCGTCATCGTTTCTAAAGTCCTCCGTTTTTGCCCATCTTCACTAAAATGCCTTCCGTAGTTTCGAAACACAAAACCAGGTCGGCAGCGTTTCCAAACTTCTCTGTTTTAGGTCTTCGTTTTTGGCATTTTAGTCTTGATAGGAGGCGCAAACATAGCAAAAGGTCTCCGTTTTAATTAAAAAATGCAGTAGTATGGATGGGGCCAGAGATACAATGTGCAAATGGCAAGAACTGTGATTGCTCATCTTGGACTCCTTGTGTTTTCTCTTACATGTTTCAGAAGACAACATCAAGCAAGTTGAAGAAATGCTCAGTAATCTCCTTTTTAGTAACACCAGACATCTTGTCCAGCCACGCCACGAACTTTGCTCTCTAAGAATGAAAACATAGTTATTTGCTGGTATCAAAACTCTAAAAGCTATGGCTTGGCGATGTACAACGCATCCTTAGAATGTTGCAGTGCTATAAATGGATGACATCAAGCTCTCAACTATAAATCAATTCCCACACCGTAGGTGTATGGTAGGACCGCAGTACACCGTGAAACACAAGTATAATTCATTTTACTTCACAACGTGTCGAGGATTACACTTCAGAACAGAAGCTCAGATACAAAAGGAGCTCGGAGTAGAACCGCTGCTCCTCCTATACATTGAAAGGAGATACACTAAGGAGATATTCTGGGCACGTTCACCTGATAGGAGACCCCAGGGCAGACCCAGATCATGCTGGAGTGATTACATAGCCCATCTGGCCTGGAAACACCCCATGATCCCCTAGGAAGGGCCAGAGGACGCGGGTGGGTAAAAATGCATATCGGCTACATGCATAGTTTGCTTCAGCTGCACTGGATGGATGGATCTACAGCATTGAAATGCACCCTAGGTCTTCTTGTCCTGTCTCAGTTGTGCAAGGTATGTGTGTATGAAAACAAACAAAACAGAGACAGTGTATAAGTGTATAAACAAAACAGAGTATAAATGTGTGCGTGTGAAAAGAAACACCTTAAACATTGAAGGCACCAGGGACTCAGCATTCCTTTATCATTACCTCTGTCATGTCAAAGTTGAAGGGTCAAAAGGCAGGCAGGGTTCACTTTCCTACAGTGTCAGATGGCCTGTAAAGAATTGCTTTCTGTAGCAGGAACTCTACACTGGGAGATGATGTTGTAGAGATTCACAACTTCTTGCTTTTTTAATTGATTTTGGGTCTTTTTCGCTGTGTTAGCCAGGGTGTACACCAGCTATTGGGTGATGGATACTCAGAGATCACACTGGCCGTCACTGGATTGTAAGGTCAGATTTTTCTCTACCAAAACAATAGATTCATTTAATACATTACATTTACATTAATTCATTTAGCTGACACTTTTATCCAAAGCGACTTACAATTGCTACACATGTCAGAGGTCGCACGCCTCAGGAGCAACGAGGGGTTAAGTGTCTTGCTCAGGGACACAATGGTGGATGGGTCACAGTCACACATTGTTCCATCACCACCACCCACCACATAATAGATACCAAAGCTGCAAAAGTCCTTTTGCAGTGGAAGGTGGAAGGTGGAAGGTGCCCTAGGATGCAAATCAGCTTAAATAAAATAAGATACACTGTAACGGTTGCCAGAGGGACCTGATGAGTTGTTCAAAATGTGACCTTTTATTCACTCTTTCTACACTTGGGCAGTGGTGCCTCCTAATTGAGTACAGAATACACCTAACAAGGCACCCAACCACACACATAAATGACTCCCAGTGCCACTCATCCTTTTTGTGCTGACATTTAGAGGTTTATTTTACGGTCTTCTGGACAACAGAAATGTGTAGTCGGTTAGGCCAAGTATTTATTTTATATAAGTTTAATATCAGAGTAGAAAACGGCCAAGAAGTGCGTCTCCTGTGCTGAGAGTGACTCTATTTCCATTGCTCTTGCTTGCTGTAAATCTCTCCTTATTTCTCCTTGGTAGTAGCAACCGATGGAGAAGATACGAGGATTTGTTCAAGAAACAACTGAAAAAAATGGAGCCAACTGTGTAAAGTGAGAGAGGAGCAGAAAATAAAATGCAACAGAATGAAAAAGACCAGTAGCACCGTTGTTTTGGCTGCTGTTGATTTTACACCTCAGGCGCTTGGAGTGAAAAAGAGATAGACACCAACCAAATAAAGAGAAACAAGAAGATAAAGACAGAACATTGCAAGCAATGGTAACAACCATTACAGAAAATGAGAGCAAAATCACAGAAAACCTCTTGCAGGAAGAAAAAATAAAAAGCAGATACAAAAAGAAGGACAGGCAGAAAGAGACAAAGCCCTGGAGCAGTGAAAAAAGCACTAACCAAACACTCAGTCAGAGGGGGACATACAGGGAAAGAAAGTAAGGGATAGATGAGGGTTAATAAGAGAATGGCTATAGTGAAACAGAAGTTCAGAGCATTAAGAGCAGCAAAAGCAACAGCAATAAAAAATACTGGCATCTATATCACTTCAGGAGAGTTGCTGGAAATCAGCAAAACACCCGTCAGAGATTGTTTAAGGAAGACAGAGGGCTGAGCTCTCGGCACAACACCTTGATGCTTTAAATGCTCCAGAGAAAACCGAAAAATATCTGATCTGAACAACTGGCAGAGAATCAAATGCTCAAAGCAGCATCAGCTACAGAACAGGAAGGTGAGACCCAAGAAGAAAAACAAAAAAATAAGGAAAAACATGTTTGTGGCACACATACTTGACGCCCACTTGTAGATTTCAATCCACAACATATTTCTATGTTGCCAGTGAGCCTGGCATCTATTTGTATTTTTGCAAACGCTCGTTTTCCATGATGGATTTGTTAACACTCAGCTGTCTCCACTGCCTATAGCTCTTAAACTGGCAAGAACTGATAACTTTGCAACACCAACAGGCACAGAGATACAATGATAGCATCACCAGAGATTAAGCTGTGCCCCATGCTAGATATCTGCGTGTGTGTGTGTGTGTGTGTGTGTGTGTGAGAGAGAGAGTTGTTCTTTTCCCATCTGCTCTTCTTGCTCTCAACCTCTTTTTTCTTTCTTCCACCATCCTTACCTGTTCTCCTTTCTGTTCTTTTAAATATTTCCACTCTCATAGTACATAATGTGTCATTTGCATGTAATATATTACATGCAGTGTGCTGGCCTCTTTATTAAAGAATACCTGAAGGCCTGTGTGGTGTTTCTAACAGCACAGGATTGTGACACTCTAAGAGTTACAGCGAGAACACAAACCACCTGATCCGTAAAAAGAGCAAAGCCCACTAATGCCCTTGAGGAGTTAAGGTATTAACACATGGCAAAAAAACTTTGAAAAGACTTTGAGGTCTAAAGCAAACTCTCTTCAACAAACATGCCCTGATTATTTATTCTGAATCTTCGGTTTTGGCTCACTTTGACATTGGTTAACTCAATATTCATATTTTTCTTTGACTTTGTCTGTTTTTGAGCTGATTTTTGATTTGTTTGCCTGCACAACCTGGCACATCTCTCCATCCATTCAGTCTTTTGCTCAGAAACAAAACAAAGCAGAGCTACTTGTGTATTCATGAGGTGAATTTAAACTGGAAGGGCATGCGTGAAAGAGAAGTGAAGCTGGGTGAAGTAGGGAAGAAAAGAAGAGAAGGGCTTCTCCAAAGGTGGTGTCTGAGAGGTGAAAGGCAAAGTGGCATTTGTTATTGGGTGTTACATGAAAACAGGAGAGTGAGATCTGAAAAGACCCATGTCCTCTATTCCACCTCACACATGCAGCACACCAAAGTCCTAATCAAGATGAATGAGATTTGCTCTTCAACAAGGACATGTCATTATATTATGAGACAACTGCATTATTGCTCTGATGCCACCGTTTTAACAGCTTTAAGTGTAGTGTGTGTGTGTGTGTGTGTGTGTGCGCTTGTATGAATGTGCATGAAACAGAGAACCTCAATGCATAAAGGGGATCGTTGCACCTAAATGTCAGCTTGTAACAGCTTTAATTGGATAAATGAGTTTCTGAGGTGATGGATGTTCATAATTGTCTTGGTCCATTTGCTTCTTTCTCATTCCAACACACGAGCATGGACATGTAAAAATGAGGCCTACCACACTCCGGTCTGATCTGATCTAGGCTTTCAGTGTATAGTATGGCTGGAGCGTGCATGCAGACACAAAGGTAGGTCCAGATATTGGAAAACTGTGGGTTTGTGTTAGTACATTGGTTTTGTAGTGAGACTCACCCTGCTTACTAATCCCTCTAACGCTTTAGCCAAGTTAATCTTGTAGTAAACAATGTGTCTCTTGGCTAGATTATGCTGTCTGATCTTATCTGCATAATGTGTGTATAAGTGTGTGTGTTTGTATATGTACCGTTGAGTGCTTATGCCGTTATGTGTTTGCTGTTGCCCTGCAAAACCAATTTACCAACAGACCTCCTATCTGCAGACCATAATCACACAGGTTCACAGCGAGCAAATCATCATCTACACATCTAATACAGGCTTGTCTGGTTAGGAGACTATTATACAGGTAGTATGTGCACATAGGACCCCAGGTAGCAACCCATTACTTTTGCAAACAAACAGCCGGCCCCTCTTTGGCTGTCACAGACTGTGCAGTCCTCCATGAACAGCACTTAAAAATTCATTACACCTTGAATAGTAAACAGGAGTGAGGGCTGGATGGGATGATAGCGGACGCTCTCTTTTTCTATAAATCATCATTGCTATGAGACAGGAAACATCATTAACCACAAACCCTTCAAATTCACTGCATGTTTGATGAAGCCAGATAACACCAACCAATCTGATGCTGATGTTTCCTTTTTTTTTCGTTACAATCCCAACTTATGTCGTAACCAGGGAGTCATCCTTCTGTTTTTCACTCTTACCTATGTAATGCTTTCTTTTCCATGGATCTGTTAACAGAATTGTATTTACAGTGGAAATGATAACGCTGAAATCCTTTTATTTTATATTGCTATGGTGGGAAGTGCTGTTATCCAATGTCTCAATTTAATTAATTTCCAAATCTATTCAAGAGTGCTGGCTCAGCTTGCATATCATTGCAAAGTATATCTCCTAAGTTCACATTTGCAAGATGTGAAATTCAAACTGCTGTTCAAATGTGACGAAAATGAATAAATATTCAATTAATAATTATCTGTTCTAATTCTAAGTGTGTAAGCACCACAGACCATGCCTTGTACTCAAGCAGGGGGAATTCCCAAAATGCAGTTCATCTGAATCACTACACGGCCATAGGTAAACTAGGCTATTGTTGTGAATGAAGAAAACTGGTAAGCCATGCTAAATGGAAGTCTTGTTAGCAAACCATCCGGGAAGTAATGTGGGGATGGTAAAATCAGATTTTAAAAATTACATGTTGGTCATCATTTGTTCTAACTTAGTTTTTTTTGGAAAGCCTTAGTACTGACTGTAGCTATTCCGCTATTTAGCATCATCAGATACAGGACATTCCCAATTTGCATAAAGGCATCCACCAAATAAAATAAAATAAAATAAATCTGGCCAAAATGGGTTCCTGCACACATGGGGCAACGTGCGTAACCTGAATCTCCAGTTGCATTTGAGCAATGAAACGTATCACCAAGTTTTGACAAGGAAGAAAAATGCATGGAATAGTCTGAATCTGCTGTATCCTTTCTTTTAAAATTGTCCATCATGAGTTCAGCAGTGCTGTAGAAGTGCAATGCTAAATTGAGTACTCCTGAGGTTGAGTGTGGCTGCTTCTTGTACCCATGACTGATGCACAATGTTATAGAATTCAACAGTACTGTAATGTAGTAAAGGGGAGGGCTGAACTCATGGGCTCAGGTGAGAACTCTGATCTCACTCTGATATGTTTGACCTGTAAATCCCTTTCAGTCTTAAAAGGGAGCTAGATGAAAGCAAAGGAAACTAATTAAAGTAGAAATTTTAGGCTGTGAGGTGGTTCGAGGTGCAGCTTGATGTATATCACTTTTCCAATAAGCCAGAAGATTTACCCAAAATCCATCTTATCCATCAAAATAAAATAGGTTGTAAGAATTAAAGCTCTCACTGTCCCTTCTCTCCCTGCTTTGCATTTCAAGGTAGAATGGATTCAACACAACAGTGAGAGATATCTATAGACACAGTTAGTGTGTTTAAGTGAGCGTTCCAATATATAATCTTGCCTCTAATGAGAATAATATTTCATCGGTTAGCTGTTTGTATAAATTCACCTCCAAGTGTGTTTGAGAGGGGGGACTTGTGTGTGTGCATGCATGATATGCTTATTCCTACAGTATATGTGTGTGTTTTAATGGGCAGCAAGCTTCACAGCCACTTAGGAATGAAATGGCGATGACAGTATGCTCTAGCAAGCAGCTGAGGATTCTGAAATGACACAGAGGGTTTACTAATGAGACACAGTATTGGAGTTTGGAATAGTCCTCTGCAGTGGCATAACTTCAGGTACTGTTTTATTGACTATTTAACTATTTTACAGTTTTTGCCCATTGCTTGAACACTATAGACCCATGCTTAGACTAAAGTAACACAACTTGAAACTTTTATTACCATACCTCAAACACATATACCCATACCTTAAACAAAAGCGCTGCTTTGCACTCTAGTTGCAGTTCTGCAACACACTTGGTCCTTTATGCAACACACTTGGTCCTGCATACTACACTCTATTTCATACATAAGACACTTCGTTCAAAAATGAAATCTCAGGGTGCCATTTGGAAAACACATGTATCCAAAATACAAAACACATCAGGTAATTGCAACCACTCAAATACACACCTGAAGGCACTTACTTGCAAAACTCAACACCAATCAGCCAGCTACAAAAAGCCCTCAGTTTAGCCATTTCAAGAACTTTGCAAGCATGGATGGAGGGAGAGCAAGAGGCAGAGGTAGAGGAAGAGGAAGAGGAAGAGGAAGAGGAGGAGGAGGAGGACAAGGACAAGGACAAGGACAAGGTCAAGGTCAAGGTCAAGGTCGAAGAGGCCACGCACGGACACCTATTTCTGATGATATAAGAGCAACTTTGGTGGACCATGTCATCAACCATGGCCTGACTATGAGGGAAGCTGGGAAGAGAGTCCACCCACATCTAAGCCGCTTCACAGTGGCATCTGTAATAAGAACATTCCGACTAGAAAACAGGTATGTCTTCACCTCTCTACCTTCTACTCTACTCAGATGGTATTTACATAACTGTACTACAGTATATCACATTACCACATCATGTGTACAGGGTATTGCAGGGTGCTAATGCTCCTTTTGCAGCCAAAGTGGTAGTTTTTGTGAAACATACCATGCATGATTACTTACAGTATATTTAGATGTTTCAGTACAGTGGATGATACAGTATATACAGTAAAGTAATGTAAGAAAAAGAAGCAAACCGATGACAATTTGTGGTTGTATTTCTCTAGAATGACTTGAAGACCTTCATGGGGAGGACGCCAACGCCTGTTCACACAACAGCAGGAACTTGCCGTTGTGGACCTAGTGAGGGCAGACAATGCCATCCGTCTCCACCAACTACGACAGAAAATACTTGCGGACAGGCAAGTGTTCAACAACATAAACCATGTGAGCATCACCACCATCAGACGCATCTTGGGAAAACACATCACCACCATGAAGCAGCTCTACAGGGTCCCATTTGAGAGGAACAGTGTCAGGGTCAAAGGATTTCGAGCTGAATATGTACGGGTAAGTGTAACTGTCCTTTACATTTACAATACAGTATTGGTGAAATCCAGTAGCAGCTGAATATGTACCATATCAGTACCACATGAATCCATTTGGAGAGCTACACAGGTACCTGTGTGATGGGGTGAGGGTTCTGTGTGTGTAGCACTTTAGTGCAGTAATATGGGTTTTTTTTTGTTACAGAGAATCTTGGTCATGGATGGAGCTGCACAGCCTCATGAATTCATTTTCATTAATGAAGCTGGATTCGACCTGAGCAAAACAAGACGACGTGGTCGTAATGTAATTGGCCAAAGGGCAATTCTGCACGTCCCGTGGCAGCGCGGGGGAATTATCACATTGTGTGCAGCCATAAGCCTTCAAGGGCTTCTGCATCATCATGCAAAACTAGGTCCATACGATAGCCAACATATACTCACATTTCTAGACGCTCTCCATAATATAGTTGTACAGAACAGACCAGATCAGCCCAGGTTTGTGGTGTTATGGGATAATGTCAGTTTCCATCGGGCTGCTCTGGTCCAGGCCTGGTTCACCAACCACAATCAATTTGAAGTGGTATACTTGCCTACTTACTGACCATTTTTAAACCCTATAGAGGAATTATTTTTGGCTTGGAGATGGTGTGTATATGACCGCCAACCACATGCAGGCAATGGAACAGTCCTGCGGCGACATTCAGGTGACAGCAATCCATGGATGGTTTCGACATGCCCACGTATGCACAATTTCCATGATTTTCTGTGATTACAGTATAGTGTTTTTTGTATTATTATTTATTTATATATATATATATATATATATATATATATATATATATATATATATATATATATATATATATATATATATATATATATATATATATATATTTTGCTTTATCTGAATTCATTTTACTGCAATGTACAGTGCTGCAATGTACAATATTGAGTAGGCCTATTTGCTTTTTTGGTTGTTTGAAAATATGCCTTCTGAATAAACAGTGAAAATCAATGACTGCAGTGTTTTATATAAGTACGCTAGTGTGATCCCCCTGATCTGAAAGTGTATGCATAGGATGCAAGTATGTGTCATTTTGTCATCAGAGTTACATTTTGACAAAGGAATGTTAGGTTTTGATAGCAGAGTTTAGGTTTTGATAGTAGAGTTTCAATTTGACACAGATGTGAATGGTATATTTCCCAGTGTTGTGTCATGTTTACTTGTGTGTAGAGTTTTGGCACAATGAGCGAAGTTTTGCAAAATGTGTACAAGCAATGGGCAAAAACTGTAATACCGTATATGGTCTTTTGTGATTATCAGCATTTATTTTAAAGTGCCTAGACACTGTTCTCTGGAAGTAAATCTGCAATGATTAATAATCAATCTCAGGTCTCAGTTGGTTAAGATTCATGCAATATAACTGCAACAGCCTGAGATAAATTATTTGACAAATCCTTCCCAACTGTGCCTCCTATGTTTCTATTCTCTTTCCTCTGTGTCTATTACATACATGCAGAAATGTTTTAAAAAATAATTTAAAAAGGTCCTGCCAGATTTTGATGTCTTTTTATGATGTTTATTTCTATCCTTCCCTGTGTCAATACTGAAAATAAATACATTTGAAGCAAACTTGTCCTCTCTCCTTTGCAACAAATGAGAAAAACGAACCGTGAGATTATATTTTTATGAAACATCAGGACACATCAGGCTTTTATCAGAAGTTACTATTGGTGGTTTCAGTCATTTCTTTCAGAGTTAATTTCCTCTGGAGTTGCTACATTAGTGCCTCTAGCTTTCTTAATGGACATAAAGACTTCATTGCCACTTACAAATGAAATGCCACTGACATTCTGCCCTAGGAAGCTATAAAGCACTGTGGAGTGAAATTAAAGCGGTATGACCATATGCTCAATCAAGTTGTGGACCACTACTGCGTGAGTGACAATGTGTGATTCTAATGAGCCACCGAGAAACAAGGAATGATCCAAAACACGATCAAACTGTGATGTTTCATCATGAAGTTTAGGTACTAATGGTCTGAATGCCGACCCACTGTTTCGTCAGTCACACTATCTTCAGGCTGAAGAAGACAAATGATAGGGAGCAGAGCTGACTGAGGAAAGAGCAAGAAAAACACACACACCAGTGAAGCAGACTTGCCTAAAGCACCCACACAAACAATCACTCCCAGAACACCTGTGTGGATATGCATTTTGTGCCTTTGTTGGCCTATCATGATAGTTTTACAAAGTCTGTTGTATCTGCTGTCAAGAGACTAACAGTCACAATTTAGCAGCGGGTTGGTGTAGAACAGACACAACGGCACAACCAGGAAACCTGGGTTTAAGCTAACATGCTGGTAAAAATGTGCCCTGCAAACACCATTTGTTCATTGTTGCATGTGGACCTGCTCTTTGACCCATATAAAAGGGATGCAATCAAAAAGATGTCAAATCTAAAATGCAATTTAACAGCAGCTGGGTACTGTTAGTAGTACTCAGGCTAAATTTAACTCTTTCAGTAAGTGCTAAAATGAAAAATGAGAAGAAGTTTCAATTTGGACTGGATTTGACTTCTTCTTTAGAAGAACACACCTCGTCTAGAAATGAGGTAAATCAAACTTGGTGACTATGTTTGAATCATTCCCAAGACAGCACAAAAAAATTCAGAACAGCACTGCAATCAGAAGGACCTCTTAAAGGAGAAAATTTAAGTTCTTGTATTTTCGCATTCTGTTGCCACAATGCGGAACGGCACAAAAGCGAACCATTTCTTCTTCACTTGTGAGCAACTCCGATCTTCACTCTTCACACACTACGCTCCTCCCACCTGCACACTGCTATTTACCTTTTTCTGGCAACAACTGAGTTCCCACGGGACTTCAGCGTGAGACTACAGCTAGCTGTCTAAAACACTATTTAGGTGAATTTAAACAATGGCTAAGTTGCTAAATGCATCTTGTTGTCATGTAAGGGCCCTGTTCATGTTGGACAGACATTTTAATTGCATTTTGTGTCTGTTAAGAGGCACAAAGACACTCTTTATGTATATGCCCCCATAACTGCCATTTTGGGAGCTCTGGGCATTAGCTGTAGCAACTCTGTGTTGCAAGCACCAATCCGGTTCGGGTTTTTTTCTATAGACAGTACTCACAAAGGTATAACGCTCAAGATTAACTTAAAAATTGCCCGGAGTTCTCCTTTAATTTCTCAAAGAGAGGATCATCTTTAGCATCAGCTCCTCTGTTTGAGAAACTTCAACACTTGGTAGCAGGCATTGAACTGAACTGTGACATGAACTCCCACAGCGGAAACAGCCGTTGGTATGATTAGGCAATACAATTACTGATGTGATAGGTATTCTGTGCATCCTTTACACTGTGTTTTCAGCCAATCTGGACTCACACACAGCGGGGCTATTAAAGCATTGATGCATTGCAGCAGCCAGCCGGTGGGTTGAGCGAGTGAAGAGGCTCTCCAGCTGCAGTTTCTGTCATTATGGCAACGCTCCACACCTCGTCGCACCGCAGAGCACTTACTCCAACACAACAGGGGAAGAGCATCAGCATTATAGCAACTGTGCCTACCACCACAGAGAGAATAGAGTGTCAAGAGTCATGGAGGAGGAGAAAATGGGCTGATAGATGGCGAGGAGAGAGGGGAAACACTGAGGACTTTGGGGAGCTTGCTGTTGACGTTCTAGTATTCACCCTCTTTTCTTTCTCTCTCTCTCTCTCTCGCTCTCTCTCCCACAGCTCTGTAGTTCTCCATATCCTCCAGAACCCAGGGATTATGGGAATATATGCTACGTCCCTACACTAAGCTTTCAGGGGAGAAGGTCAAGGGGAGGCTACAAACAAGAAAATCTATCTCCTTTCCATATGACCTGCTTTCCCTTTATCCATTCTTTCTTCCGAACTGTTCTCCACTTACTTCCATACACCCCCACCTGCACCTCCCAGTGTGGGTTCTTACGTAAATAAATAGCAATATAAATGCAGTCAAATATATTGTTTCCTGATAGGTTTACTCTATATTTATTTCCTTGAAAAGACTGATCATCACTTGCTTTGACATATACTGTAAATGTATACCTAGTCTTATCATCTTGAAAAGGTGAGTAAACTCAATTTCAAAAGTGAAAATAAAGTTAATTTTCTCTTTACCCACATTAACTACATTTGGGGTTTCACTTTCCATCACTCACTCCTTCCATTGCTCTGTCACCCACAGATCATGTCTCTTTTAATTTGCTCCCTTTCCACTCTCTATTGCTGCTTTAAATGAACCGTCCCTTTTTCTGACAAACAGGACTTAACAGTTACTTAATGAAATGTTGTTTTCTCTAACTGAAGAATATTTCCAGTGTAAAGAAGTTTTGCAGCGTTCCAGTGAGGTAGGGAAAGGTTTATCTATGGTTTTATTTCTTTACAACTCTGTATTCTTGACTCAGTCTAAAGTCTCTTCCTCACCTACAGCTTGTACAAAATGCAGCGGTTCAGATTCTTACTGGAAAAAATAGCAAGGTCATGGCACCTTTATCTAGCTATATTGACTCTCCAGAGCCACATATGTGTAAGGCAACAAGAAGCAAAGAAGCAAAAAAAATTATATATATATTAGGGCTGGGCACGCATTAATTAATTAAGGCCGACAATTATTTTATCGCACGTTAACGCAGTTTTTAAAAAATTATTATTATTTTGAAAGTCCGTTGCTCACCGGCTCTGAATACACATACAGTCAAGCCATGGGTCTCAGGAGGTGGGGTGTTGATCAGCCTGCAAATCACCCACCCAAACAAGCAGCGGACGCTGTCATCTCTTTTCCCTATATTTCCACCCGTGATCCGTTATCACGGAAGCAGGTGAGCCGCTTGCTTGTTAATGACGCAGCCTATCAAACAACTCAAACCAACATATTCTCATCTCGATGCGTCATAACTGACGCTTTCAGACAGCTGACAAAGCATAAGGATTTTACGTTAAAGGTACCTTTCAGCGTCCGTATGAAATGCCCCCCTTTGCTACGTCGCAGCAACACAAGGGAGGCTAATCCTACCTAAGGCTGTGTGATGTGTTATTTTGAGGGGACAGCACATTTACACTGTTATACAAGCTGTACACTCACTTCTTTACATTGTAGCAAAGTGTCATTTCTTCAGTGTTGTCATATGAAAAGATATAATCAAATATTTACAAATATGTGAGGGGTGTACTCACTTTTGTGAGATACTGTAATAAATATATATTTGTAAATACAATATACTGTATGTAGATTTTCATATTTTATTTTGCTACAGACTATTTAACCGCAGCTGGAAGGTCTGCATCTAGGGTCAGCATACAGGTAAGGCTAAATACATGTCATCTTTCAAATTCTCATTTTTGTGAAGCCTTCCTACAATTTCAATAACTTGAAATGAAATCTTAATTGTGCTGCTTTTATGGTTCTCGCCTTGCTTTTATATATTTGCCATTGATTTTGAACATAAATACAAATAAGTGGTACCAGTGTTTGTAGTAGAAGTAGTAATATTAATTCTATTGTACGAGTAGCAGTACTTGTAGCAATCTAGTGGCTGTAGTAGTGTTAAACATACTGTAACAGTACTTGGATTAACAAAGTGCTCCTGGTTGTAGTTGCATCCAGCTGTATAGCGATAATAGTGACACTCCTAGTAGAACTTGCAGTAGTTAAAGCGGTAGCATCACCAGTAGTCATAGTAACAAAAGCATGAGTAAGAAGAATAGCAGTGTTTTTCTCCTCCTTCATACATCAAACAGTGTTCTCCACCCGCTTCCTCTCATTTTCTTTTTTGTCTCAGTCTGAATAATGCAGAGTTGAGGTGTGTGGTGGTGGACTCCCCTGTGGAGCTGAGGCTAGGGTAGCAGCTGTCCCTATCAAGACTCTCCTCAGAGCTGTCAGGCCTGTCTGCTCCTCAGCTAATCACTTCCTACAGGCCTGCAGCATGGGACCGCCACTGCTAATGTTGTCACCGATTGGGCCGGGATGAGCGTGATGTGATGTCACATGGTGATGAGTGAGTGTGTGTGTGTGTGTGTGTGTGGGGGGGGGGGGGGGATGTAGTGCAGGTGTGTTTTAGCCAGTGGCTCAACGGGTGTGCAAATGCCTCAGGTAGTGCAACATGGGTCACACAATAACAGACACACACACACACACACACACACACACACACAAACACACACAAACACTATAACCATTACCATAACCCCTTTCTTCCCACCTGCCAAAACACATTTGCTGCACAAGGAGTTACTCATCTGTGTGTAACAAGCTAATGGCACAGTGTGTCACACATCAGAACACACGGTCAAATGAGAATGGCCCTTTGTAATGACACACACTTCACTCTGGCATGTACAGCTGTGATAAAAAGAAAAGAAAAGCCAGGGGAAATACATCCTGAGCCAAAAAAATGAAAACTCTTAGCAAACTTTAGAATGTAAATGCTCCGTACTTGTATAGCGCCTTTCCGACCACTCAAAGCGCTTTTACACTACATCTGCATTCACCAGTCATACACAGAGCCTAAGTGCTCAAACAGAAACTAGCATTCACACACATTCATACACCGGCGGAACAGCCGCCAGGGGCAAATCGAGGTTCAGTATCTTGCCCAAGGACACTTCGACATGCAACCAGGGGGAGCCAGGGATTGAACCACCGACCTTACGATTAACGGCCAACCCGCTCTACCTCCTGAGCCACAGCCGCCCCGAAAATGAAATGTTTCCTCTTTTTGCCTCACAGAGGATGCTCTGTTGTTTGGTGGTTCTGTTGCGAAAGGCTCAGTCAGGCCGTGCCGTGAATACCACAGAACAAAATGTCAACAGTGATGATTAATTAGTCACATCAGCCATGCAACAAATTGGTAAATATATTTGGCCTTCTGGAGTTTCAGAGGCTATCTAGAATTTGAATAGCCACAATGAGAAAAGAGATTGATAGGTACAATCAGATGAGTGCAGAATCCGGTGCAATAGATAACAAGCAAAAAGAGGATTGACAGAGGTGAAGGAGGTTCAGGCTCCTGGCCTAAACAAACAACTAGGATTTTGTCACATTAGTTAGCTAACTGTCCAGCAGGCTACTTTTGTGAAGCTTTAGCAAAGCAACCAATGGTGGTTGGTGGAGTTGATAATAGATGAGTCACAACCCCTATGCTTATGTTAGCTTCTTGCAATAATGTTTACAATTATAAAGTAATCAAATGTGCCAAAAAGGCAGATACACTACTTGGTCAACAGCATGTGGATAGATGAACATTATACTCACATGTGTGCATCTCGTTACAACTCAATGGACATTATTAATATGATGCCAAAACAGCCTCCACTCTTCTTTCTACATCACTTTTGAATCTGGCAGTAGGGATTTACTCTCATTCAGCCACAAGAGCATTAGCAAGGTTGGTCACTGATGCTGGGATAAGACCTGACCCGCAGCTGACATTCCAATTAATCCTAAAGATGTTCCATGAGGTTAAGGTCAGCGCTCAGTGCAAATGTATTCGTACATACTTTGGTCATATACTGCATTTAACTTGACAAGAAGTTGACAAGATCCATACACAATGTGAGAGCCACAATCAGATGCTACTGTTGCCCATGACCTTAGGACCTACATTATGGCCAATAGAGGGCCAACAAATGAGAAAGGCATAGGTTCCTAGTTCTGGGGTATAGTTCCTTTGGTCGAAACGCAGCTATGCTCACTGGCATATGTATGTAATAAGGAGAGGAACAAACAGACAGAGGCAGACAAAACACCTAAAATGTAGAATTAGACAGCCGAAGATTAAAGTAAATAAACAATCATGGAGATGAACAGGCAGACAGACAGAGATATGAATAGGAAGCGAGACAGGGGCGTGACGGTGCAGTGAGGCATGTAAAGGCAACTGGTGCCGCTGCTCTGCTCCTTGCCCCTGCGGTGCACAGACCAAAATGAACCTGGAAAGAAGGAGGGCAGGAACCGAGGCAAGGGAGAAAAGTCAGGTGTGATTGACTAGAGCAAAATGAGAAGACATGAAAGGAGAAGAGAGAGAGGAAAGACAAGGAAGGTGAGGAAGAAGGATCATAGGGAGGGGGCAAAGATGAGCGTGCCAAAAATGTGACAGGCAGATAAACAAGACACTGTCAGTGAGTACACTTAATCCACTGGGTGACTGCTCCCTACTTGTGTGTGTACGCATGCAAACCTGTGTGTGTGTGTGTGTGTGTGTGTGTGTGTGTGTGTGTGTGTGTGTGTATGTGTGAATGTGCTTATGTGCACATCTGCCTCTGCATGAGCGTGTGATTATTTGCGCAGTTGCATGTAGGATTTTGTGTGACCGTGTGTGTTGAGATATATAGGCCCAACACATCTGCCACTGTATGTGCCCTCACTTTGAGTGTGTGCCCTCTAACAAGCTGAACATTTGTCAACAAAGCAAGGAAGCAGTTGTTGTTCATCAGTAAGCAAGGAGCGGCTGTAGTGTGCATGTCAGAAAACCCCACCACTACTTGATTTGGCTTGTTAATGCTACTTCTGGGGGCGGTAAGAGCCATCCAGTCATTGTAGTTGTTTCATGCATGCCATTAATGCACATTTCATTTAGCCCAGACCCAGACCAGCAAATCGCTCTTATGTGTTGTTGTTTTTTACTACTGTTTGCTTTGTGACCTTGTGATCATTTGACTTATGTGAATTTTGAGGCTGGCAGTGGTTTTCCCTAAGGTGGTGACAAACACACGTCTCTGCGAGATGAATAAGAGATATTATTGGGATGTGAATTTTACAGATAATGCTAGAATGCCATCAAACACAACTTGAACCTTCTTTGAATCTAGAGCCTTCTTTGCAATTAACCTTTTAAAGATGTTTGCAGCACTGTTTTTACTTGCCAAACATCTGGACACTTGGACACTGAGATGAGACAGCAAGCAGTAAAAAGAACTGGGTTAGATGTCCTCCTTCTTGAACTGACAAATGTTTCCTTTGAATATGATACAGTGTCCACCGCTTCCTTACAATTGCCAGAAGTACAAAAATCATCAGTTCCATAAATTACAAATGTCTTAGATGTGAGGATGGAAAAGGAATTTAGAACTAACATGACTGCTGCTGTGTTCGGAGGTTTGAATATAAAGTATAGGCCTACATACAGTGTTCAAATATCAATGAAACTCACACCTAGTGAGTACTCAACACTTGACAAAAACTGAAAGATTTCAGTAATGTGTTAGCAGAGAGATTAGTCACTGGTGAAAAGTCTTTTTTGAATTGGAACCCTTTTACGGGAAAATGGATCGTTTTTTCTAAGCCACTGTGCCTATGGGAGTAGAACCTGTTCTGTCACATAATGTAGAATACTGTACATATTTCCACACTCATATTTATAATTATAGATTTAGACTTTAGACTTTTATTTTTCTTTTATTATTATTCTTTCTATTACTATAATGTCTTGATTAGCAACATGAGCAACTGTAACACAACAATTTCCCCTTGGGGGATCAAGTATTTCTGATTTCTGTGTTATTAGTAAATATAGTGATAGCGGCCTCGACACATGATCTCTACTGTTGGCAGCTTCTCCAGTTTTATTTGCAGCAATAGTCAGCACATTGTGCATTGCTGCACTATATCACACTTATGTAGCATGACTTGATTTAATATGTTGTACTTTAACACAAAAAACCACTGACAGATGTTGACATATGTGTTACAATGATTTCAATGCAGTTAGCTGTGGGAACTATTGGAACAAAACAAATATTTGCAAATATTCCTAAAGCTATGGCGGATGCAGCCATGCTGCACAACAAAATTATTACAAAGGGCTTGTGTGGAAAAAAAATACATAGTTGCAGACAGCTGCAACTATCTTGGAGAGCTAAACAGGAATTATCTATTACAATTTGATAACAGTACATCAGCAAAGTGTCAGATAAATTATAAATCACAAAAAAAGCAGAGTTTTTATGCTTTGTTTGATTCACAATCAAGAATTATATGCCTGGCACATATTCGTTGTCCTATATGTGGTCAGACACCATTACAGTTTTTCTCAAATGCTAAAACACAAAAGCCAATCCTCTAAACCAAATGACCAGTTGTCTAAACACATTTACTAAATCTAGCCATCATTTTCCAATATCATAAACACATTTCACATGAAGACACAATTCACAAAACACAATCCTCCGTTCACATAAATCTTAACACATTTTTCCTTGCTAAAACACAAGTTGCAAAAGAACTCTGCTCATATTCTCAAATGAAAGCTCATGTGATGCAAAATGCTTGCCACAGTCAGCAATATTTGAACAAAATGAACACACCTGGCGTCATTCATTACACACAACGACTCAAAATTGAAAACACCTGTTGCTAATGCTGTGACCACATGTATAAAAGTAAGTTCAGAGTGCACAGTTTGCTGAAGATTCCAAACAAACACAATGGATGAAGGCAGAGTCAGGGGAAGAGGTAATCGAGTCAGAGGAGGGAGAGGAGCAGGCCAAGGAGGAAGAGGAGCAGGCCAGGGAGGAAGAGGAGCAGGCCAAGGAAGAAGAGGAGGAGGCCAACAAGGGAGAAGAGAAGGTCCAGGAGGGAGAGCAAGACAACCTCACACCATCATTACGGACGAGATGCGAGCAACAGTCATTGACCATGTCATTGTCCATGGCATGACAATGGCTGAAGCAGGACTAAGAGTCCGTCCAAACCTGAGTAGGTTCACCGTGGCCACCATTATCAGGGCATTCAGACAACACAACAGGTATTGTACTCTATTGCTTTCTTTGTCACAATACAATTTTACAAGCCTGTGAAAGTAGTCTATTAGTTTCAAATCAGTTGTTACTGTATTGTAAAACATGTCAATTGACAACACGTTTCTTTCTTTAGAGTTGAAAGAATGCCACAGAGGTGGGAGGGTTGCCATATTTACAGCGGCACAAGAAACCCTCATTGTGGATATGGTTCTTGAGAACAACCTCATCAGACTCCGGGAGATCAGAGACAAAGTCATTGCCGATAATGTGAACTTTGAGGGCATTGATGTCAGCTTGGCCACAATAGACCGAGTTCTCCGGCGCCAAAAGATGCGGATGAAACAAGTCTATAGGGTTCCCTTTGAGCGAAACTCTGCACGA
>NC_060172.1:17043879-17047171 GCF_021292245.1 Micropterus dolomieu | reverse complement strand
CACCATTTCCCCCTCTCCTTTGCCTTTCATGTCTCTATATAGTCCTATCAAAGCAAAATGGCAGCATTTTAAGAAATACTTTCCAAGTACTTTACATTCAGATTGCACTTTAATCTTGGAGCTGTGTCTAACAGTATCCATAATATTCTCTATGTTAGTTGCAATTAGATTTCTAATGAATAGATCTGAAAATGTTGTCAATAAGGTAAATAAAAACTAAACTACTTTTGTTTCAGGAGAACAATTCTTTACACTGAAATGTTTGACTTGTGTGGCTTATTTGTTGTGAGCATGGAACTGAATAAATGGTCTATAAATAGTATAAGATGTGGGAATTTGTATTGTGGTGGTACTTTAAAAGGTCTGTGGAGTGGTGATGGTGCAATGGATAAGACATGTGCCTTTGGTGTGAGAGACCTGGGTTCAATCTCCCACTGTGACCCATCCACCCTTGTGTCCCTGAGCAAAACACTTGACCTCTAGTTGCTCCAGAGGTGTGTGACCTCCATTGTAAGTTGCTTTGGATAAAAGCGTCAGCTAAATGAATAGATGTAAATGTCTGAGTTTGCTCAAGTTAAGTAAATTTAAGGAAGTCTGAAACTGTCATAAATAATCCTAGTACAAGATTACTCAAAATGGGTTTCTGGTCTCTATTATAGGTAAAAATGTGAACATGTGGTCATTTTTAATTATGAAAAAACAGGATTTAAATATGTTTACTTTAGGTTTTGATAATACACCTATAGCTAAGACTCTTCAATCAAGTATCTGTAAAATGGCATTAAAATTAATTTTTCATCACAAACCCGTAATTTTACAGGATGTTTTCTTTTTTAACCCCATTAAAAGGTGTGAACACCTGTCATTTAACAATAAATTAAATATTACCTTTCTGTAATTTTATCACTTTGGGGCAATTATATACTATGTTAATCTAACTTGTAATCTAAGAATTATAATAAAAGTCAAAAGCTGTGAAATTACAGTAATTATGGCTGTTTAACAATACTTGTAGACACTATATACTGATTAAAATAACATTTATTCCATGTTTTTATTTTCCAAATATCCATAATTAAAGGAAATATTTGTCAGTTAACAAGAAAATCTATGTCAAGTTACAGAACAAATGTTTTTTGTTATGGTTAACTGTTACTAATTGTACCAAGTTTAAGAAATGTTTTTACAGTATTAAATTTATTTTTAACAGTTTTTTCTTTTAAATAATAAAAATAATATTTGTGAAAATACGGGAAATTCCTGAATGTATTGTAACGTCAAAAACCCCAATATTTTCTTGGTTGATCACAGCTACAGGTTTTTCAATTTATTTTACATTAGACATGTAAATTCACAGTTTATTTTTGCAATTATTTATTTATTTTGATATTTTCATGTATTTCCAAAATGCAGGAAAAAAACTGTGAAATAAAAAAAATGTTTTTACAGTGTAAGATCATCCTAATAATTATGATAATACAAGTTGCCTGTGATTACAGATTTTGGTGCCATGGTTTCAGATATTAAGTAAAGATGAACAGTGTATGAAGGTATTACTGGCACAAAATAACTGAGCACCTGTGACAGTGGGATTTGTAGTTGTATGAAATAGTCACACGTGTGGATCAGTAAATTTAAAGTCACAGAGAAAAATGCTTTAGAAGTTGCAGACTTGTAGATTTTTTTCTCTCTCACACAAACACAACACAACAGTTACACCTTCTCAAATTCTTCATTGCAGGTGCACAAATCACAAATTAGCAGTATTAAAATTTGCAAATAACATATTTTATTTGCACACCTGTGGAATATTTTCTCACAGTTATACCTTAGATATTTTTCAAGCACACACATAAGTCAATAACTACAACTGCTTGTTCCACACATTCTCACTTTTGTATCACACACCTCAGTGAAATGTAGAGCAAAACTGATTTGTGTATCTGTAGAGCCAGGGGCTCTGTTCAGAGATCGGAGAACCCTTTTGGCCACTCAAAGGAGCTCAGAGTTTTTTGCTGTCACATTAAATTACAAGCAATTACATAGCATCAAGTCACAAAAACGTATCAAATCCTTCTTTTGTGGAAGTTCATTTTTATAAGCTAACACTGACTCTGAATCACAAGACACAAGATAGTTGTCAGTAGAGCAGTGAAATGTTTATTGCATATTATGTGTAATCTTAGTTTAAATGGTAATGGTCTATATGAAGCTTTAGACGTAGGATCAATGAAGAGTTATCTCTATCAAAAATTACATGATTGGTCACTCTGCTGAAACATAATTCCTATAATGTTGGAGATTATATGTTAAAGCTAGAGAGTCAAGATCTTGCCAAACGAGTTCACACAGTTCTGATTAAGTCTATCACCTTCAGGTAAATCTGTCTGCATTGGCATGTACCAGAGTTTTTATATCTGGTTCCTGTGGCTGTGTTGACAGTGTTGTGTAATTACTTTCACTGTCAGAAGGGGGAAACAAAAGTTCTGCATTGCAAGTTTAATATTGTGAGCAGGATTGTGGTGCAGCTGCAGAAGGCTAGAAGGACAGCCCTGGACAGAAGGTGTCTGCAGGATAAGCTGCTGCTGGGCTGCTCCTCAACTGCACCCTGAGCTTGGAAAAAACAGACAGGACTTGGTTTCAGAGACTCTGCGTAACCCAGAGACACTCCATCAGTGAAGGGTGGCTCTAAAGGAGGAGTGACCCTGAGCAGCAGCAACCCGCTGTATCAGCACCGCCACTGGCTGTTTCTTTTACAAACCAACCGCAGGAAAAACACATACACAACCAGAGCTACAACTTATACAGCTTCTACGCTTGACTCAAACTGTTAACTCATAGTCCATGAGAATTAATGTTTCACATCATTCAAAACTCTGATAAACAGTAAAGTCATCAAACTCAGTGCACTATGTTACTATTTTCCAAGCTACTGTTGCTGTCATTTACAGTACCATCAGGGCTTTCATCATATGGAATGGGTGTGTTTTCATCTCAACTGGGTTGGAAAAACGATAGACAGTGACAAATGAACTCTCATTGCATGAATTCACATACTGATTTGCGGAATGTGCCGATTTTGTCCATGATGACATTTTTTGATACGAGCGTGTGAATGTGTTTTGTGTGTCTGTGTGTGTGTGTAGGTCTAGTGAGTTAAGAACATAATGTCACTGCAGCTTCAATGATTTCACATTGGCATTCAGAGTGGAAGTGTCAAACACATGAATCATTCAAGTCAGAGGAAGCAGAGCAAATGGCGAATCTCTATGATGTGTGCACGTGTGTGTGT
>NC_060172.1:17025146-17043779 GCF_021292245.1 Micropterus dolomieu | reverse complement strand
TTTTGGCCACTCAAAGGAGCTCAGAGTTTTTTGCTGTCACATTAAATTACAAGCAATTACATAGCATCAAGTCACAAAAACGTATCAAATCCTTCTTTTGTGGAAGTTCATTTTTATAAGCTAACACTGACTCTGAATCACAAGACACAAGATAGTTGTCAGTAGAGCAGTGAAATGTTTATTGCATATTATGTGTAATCTTAGTTTAAATGGTAATGGTCTATATGAAGCTTTAGACGTAGGATCAATGAAGAGTTATCTCTATCAAAAATTACATGATTGGTCACTCTGCTGAAACATAATTCCTATAATGTTGGAGATTATATGTTAAAGCTAGAGAGTCAAGATCTTGCCAAACGAGTTCACACAGTTCTGATTAAGTCTATCACCTTCAGGTAAATCTGTCTGCATTGGCATGTACCAGAGTTTTTATATCTGGTTCCTGTGGCTGTGTTGACAGTGTTGTGTAATTACTTTCACTGTCAGAAGGGGGAAACAAAAGTTCTGCATTGCAAGTTTAATATTGTGAGCAGGATTGTGGTGCAGCTGCAGAAGGCTAGAAGGACAGCCCTGGACAGAAGGTGTCTGCAGGATAAGCTGCTGCTGGGCTGCTCCTCAACTGCACCCTGAGCTTGGAAAAAACAGACAGGACTTGGTTTCAGAGACTCTGCGTAACCCAGAGACACTCCATCAGTGAAGGGTGGCTCTAAAGGAGGAGTGACCCTGAGCAGCAGCAACCCGCTGTATCAGCACCGCCACTGGCTGTTTCTTTTACAAACCAACCGCAGGAAAAACACATACACAACCAGAGCTACAACTTATACAGCTTCTACGCTTGACTCAAACTGTTAACTCATAGTCCATGAGAATTAATGTTTCACATCATTCAAAACTCTGATAAACAGTAAAGTCATCAAACTCAGTGCACTATGTTACTATTTTCCAAGCTACTGTTGCTGTCATTTACAGTACCATCAGGGCTTTCATCATATGGAATGGGTGTGTTTTCATCTCAACTGGGTTGGAAAAACGATAGAC
This sequence comes from Micropterus dolomieu, assembly GCF_021292245.1. NCBI lineage: Eukaryota > Metazoa > Chordata > Actinopteri > Centrarchiformes > Centrarchidae > Micropterus > Micropterus dolomieu. The sequence continues at coordinate 17,042,741 of NC_060172.1, read as the reverse complement.
AGTGACAAATGAACTCTCATTGCATGAATTCACATACTGATTTGCGGAATGTGCCGATTTTGTCCATGATGACATTTTTTGATACGAGCGTGTGAATGTGTTTTGTGTGTCTGTGTGTGTGTGTAGGTCTAGTGAGTTAAGAACATAATGTCACTGCAGCTTCAATGATTTCACATTGGCATTCAGAGTGGAAGTGTCAAACACATGAATCATTCAAGTCAGAGGAAGCAGAGCAAATGGCGAATCTCTATGATGTGTGCACGTGTGTGTGTATGTGTGTGTGTGTGTGTGTGTGTGTGTGTTGGGGGGGATAGTTTGTCTGTGATTTGAGTGCAAGTGTGTGTATTTATTTATGTATCTGCATGGAATGGGCATTTATGTGTGCTCACACATGTAATGTGTGAATATGTGTGTTACAGAGCATCAAAGAAATCATAGAGGAGGATAGAGCTTGTCCATGCATTTTGTATGATTGTCTCTCTTTCTCTGCTATGTATGAGTCTCAGCCAAACAGTGCAGACTGTGTGACCAGCGACAGTGAGCCTTAATATGTGCTGACAGCTAATCAATAGTAGATAGTGTTTTTTAGCTTTTAGGGAGAACTATTTATAACAGACTGCACCATCACAATTCAATTAAATTAAATTCAGCTTTATTGGCATGAATTTCAAACAACAATATTGCCAAAGCTTAAAATATAGGCTAATACAAAAGAACAATTCATTTCATACAGTTCATTAAATAACAATAAATAAAACAGTAAAAAAGAGTGTGTTAAAATAAAATTAAAATTATTTAATAAATAAATGAATAATAATAAAACAGTAAGTGTGTGTGTGCATGTGTGTGCGTGTGTGTGTGTTGTGAATTCATTTCATATGGTTCATCAAATAAATAAAAAAATTTAAAGTTTTTGTGTGTTAAGTTTTAACTAAAAATTTTTTTAATAAAATGAAAATAGTAAATATAAATATAAATAAATCAGCAAAATGTGTGTGTGTTAAAAATAAATAAGTAAAAAAAAAAGAAAAAATATTAAAAATAAAAATAAAATAGTTATAAAAAATTGTGTGTGTGTGTGTGTGTGCCAGTAGTATGTAGAAGGTCAGTAGTATGTAGAAGTAATTTTATGTTTAGGATCAATAAAGAAACAACACTATAAATAAACAAAAACAAATAATCAGTATCAAAGAAACCTAAAAATCAAGTATCAAATGTATAATGTAAAAAACAAACAAATAAACCCATTAAGTATTTATGGTTCATGGGTTCATTTTTCCAAGGAACAATTGTCCTCAGTTTGTGGCTTGAGGAGATATATTTTGCTACAATTATTTTGTATTCTGGCATTTCTCCCAGTAAATAGGGGAGTTTCTGTGTGTCTCATGTTAAGTTGAATTCGGAGTATATTTGGGAAATGTTTGGGAAGTGTTTTTCTTTTAAGGTTTAATGTTTAGGACATGAGGTTAAAAAGTGCAGCTCTGTCTCTACCTGTCCTCTGTCACACTGGGAGCAGAGTCTCTCCTCTTGCGGTAGCCAGCTCTGTCTGTGGCGAACCTTTTCTATGGTCAGGCTGTGTTCACTCAGTCGGTATGTTGTCAACATTTTTCTTAGTTTAGGTAATTTGCCAGTGTGAATTCTCTTTTTAGGGTCAGATAGCATTGGTCTGCTTGAGTTGCTGTCCTGAGGCTGTTGGAGACTTGTTACTGCAGAGAGCCTCAGGACCAGCTGGCTGAGGGGTCTCTTTCAGCTCCTGGTATGTTAGGGATTTGTGATGGTATGTCTGTGATTTTAAGTGATTGTAAAATTTAATTGATCTTTTCTGTATTTTTAGTAAGAGGGGGTATTGGCCGGGCTCTGCTCTGCACAGATTATTTGGAGTTTTTCTCTGCACCTGCAGGATGCTCTTACAGAACTTGGTGTGGAAAGATTCTATGATTGTTTTGTCCCATTTGTCAAATTCATTATTTAGTTTTGGTCCCCAAATTTCGCTGCCATATAGAATAATTGATAAAGATAAAGATAAAGATAATACAAATTGGAAAATTTTAAGCCAGATTTCAATTGGAATATAGTTGTCAATGTTTATTTTTATTGCATATAAAGTTCTCCTTGCTTTGTCCCTCAGATCTTTCACAGCCATGTTTCCTGTGTACATAATGTCGAGGCCAAGGTAAGTTTAGTTTGTTGTATGTTGTAATTTAATGGTGTCTAAATAGAAATTGTGTGTAACCTGATTTCTGTATTGTTTCTGAAAAATCATTATCTTAGTCTTTGCTGTTTTTACTTTTAGGGCCAAGGTCTGACAGAATCTCTGCAGGAGATTAAGGTGCTGCTGCAAACCTTCTTTAGTAGGTGAAGGCAACGCAAAGTCATTTGCAAACAGCAGACCTCTGATCTCTGTGTCGTTCAGGGTGAGGCCAGGTACCGTGAAACGCTCTAGTTGGATCACTGATTCATTGATATATAGATTGAAGAGAATTGGACTGAGATTACACCCCTGCCTCACTCCCCAGCCCTGGGAGAAGAATGCTGTTTGTTTGTTTCCAATCTTTATGGCACATTCACTTTTTGTATACATGTTCTTAATCAACTCATATGTTTTTCCCCCAAATAAGTAGCCTATAGAAAAGGCCCTCGTGCCAGATGGAATCAAAGGCTTTTTGAATGAAACAGGCATACATACCTTTCTTTTCTTAATGTTTAATTGTTGATCAATTAAAGTCTGGAGGGTAAATATATGGTCTGTTGTGCGGCAGTTTGGCAAGAAACAAATATGGCATTTATGCAAAATACTGTGGTCATCAAGAAAGCTGACAAGTCATTTATTAATGATGTTGCAGAACATTTTTCCCAGGTTACAGGATACATATATTCCTCTGTAGCTGGATCATATTTATCTCTGGATATATGAATTGAGGTTATTAAACCTTTGTTCCAGATGTCAGGAAAAGTTCCAGTTGATAAAATAGTGAATAGTTTTAGTATAGCCAATCTGATTTTATGGTCGGAGTATTTGATCATTTCGTTCGATTCCATCAATACCACAAGCCTTTTTTTTCCTTTCAGGGATTGGATGACATCTGTTAATTCTTGTTCTGTTACTGGGTAATCTACAGAGTTTTGGTTGTTTTTTATCACCGCCTCGAGAGTTTCCATTTCCTGAATATCTTGTACTGGTCATCATTTGTTTTTGAAAATAATTCGCTAAAGGGATTAATACAGTCTTTCCATCTTGCATCGCCAATTCATTCTGCTGGGTTTTGTTCAGGTTGTTCCATTTCTCCCAGAACTGGTTGGACTCCTCAATTTCACAGAGCTGGTTCTTGCTGTGTTGTTCTTTCTTTGTTTTTAGGGTGTACTTGAATTGTTTCAGAGTGGCCTCATATAGACGGCATATGTTGTGGTTATCTGGGTCCCTGTGCTTGTCGTTTGATAATTTCCTTAAAGTTTTCCTTAGGTTTTTGCATTCAGTGTCAAAGCATTTGTTATTGTTCATTTGTTGAGATTTTGGTTTGGAGGCTTTCAAATTATACCATATAGCCAAATGATAGCCACAGCAGAGTTTACACCAGAAATATTATGGGGAAATGTTTCAGTTAGAAATAAATTAGTTAAATCATGTATGTTTGGATTTTCCAGTGCCTATTGATACGTCTCTATGCTGTCATCATTCTTTCCATGGAACAGACCAAGTGCTGCACAATCATGCTTCACAAAAGTGTGTGTGCATGTGTAGACTGCACCAAATGGCAATTCCTGCCACTGCCAGTGTCCCTGACCTGGAGCCTGTTTTTTAGCCCATACTCCATTAAGAGCACTCCACCAATTTAGCATTGCACTCTTATTACATGGTAAAACTCACAAAATCGATGCAGCAGACCCAGAGATATTGTCTCTCCAAGCAATGTCCTTCTCTAAGCAGTGTCCTTCCTTGTCAGTGCCTGACGCCTTCATACCCACAGCGCAATTTGACCACCGACAGTTCATTTGGAGATTTTGGTGTGTCATGCTGCGTTCCAGGCAACTCGGGAACTCAGAAATTTCCTCCAACCTCAAACTAGAAAAAGTAACATGGAACACCACTTGAAGATGGAGTTCCTACTTGTCAACTCAGAGAAGGAATATGTATCCTGACTTCACAAGACACAGCTGAATGACGTCACACAACAACGGCAGCACCTATAGAAGCACACACTGAAAATGATAAACCACAAACTAAAAGGAAACAAAGTAAATTTGCCTGTATTTAATTAAAATAATACATACTTACATACATACATACAAAACCTGTTCTGCATGTAAATTGATGTAGAACCATTTTGCCAGTGTTATTAGGTAGCTGGTTACAGTAAACAATCTCTGAAAGTCATTTTCTCTGCACAAAGGTTATTTAGGAAAACGTTAAAAATGCCAAAAACATTAGGATGCTCCATCAGAAGTCAGAATTTTCAACTTGGAAATTTTCAGTCTGTAACGCGGAGTTCTCTCTAACGCCACATCTCCAGATTTATTTCATTTTCAAACTTGTAGCTTATCAGAATTCGCGCAGCTCCCTATGTAATAGTAGGTACTCCCCAAGACCTGTAAACACACATTGATGTGGAAAATCTCTTACCCTTTCCCGCAAGGTCCACCGAATCTGCCTGCGTCTCATTTTTGCTGCGTCATGGTTGCTTCGATGGAAGCTGCATCAAGCAGCACAGAGCAGATCGAACCGGGAAGGAAGTCAGACACAGAATGGCATAAAGAATCTGGTCAATTTTCAAAATAAAACACTGCAGTGTTTAGTTAGCAAAATCAGGCAGACAAAATGCTCTGATTCTGAAATGCTCCTTGTGGGATATGCAGCTGTGCTGACGATGGAACAAAACACAGAGAGCTGTGAAGAACGTAGTAGAAACACAAAATGACAAATTAACAACAAGTCAGTAACATGGGGCGGGCTACATGCTCTGCTGCTACACTTCTGCGACGCTTCCTGAGGAAGGATCAAAAACGTGCGCAGCTGTAAGGCAGTGCAGCTGGATTCAGTGGACTTTCGGAGTTAAGTACCTCTATAGAACTAACAACACTCCAACACTGACCAAAACCAACCACGGAAAAACCTTTAAAAAACAAATACATGGGATTTATCAACATAAAAACACATACAAACAACAACAAATTAAGAGTACCAAAAACATCACATCAAAACACAAAATCCCTGGCTGAGAGGCAGCAAGCCCAGCAGTCCCAATTCTAAAAAGCCTCTCACTTCTCATGCTGGCACAGGACCTTTTAAGGACATTCCCAGGCCAGGAGCACCTCCTTTAGCAATCAGATGTAGCACACCCAGGGTTAGAACAAGAGGACAGAAGAGGACAACAGCACAGGAAAACACATACTGTACAGCCATAACACGCAGACAATATTGACAGTTTTCCACATCACTGAGAATATTATCTGAAAGTCATGTTTAAAAGCAATATTTTTAGACTTTACAAATAAAATGTACCAACATGAACCATTCTGCAGGGATATGCTGCTCTTTTTTTTTTTTTTTAGCAAAATACATTCCATACCAAACTGCTCTGTGCCGCCTCCTACTTCAGACAGCTGAGTGGCTGAACATTGTTAAGAACACTCAACAGTTGTCAAGAGAGGAAAGGAAATTGCTCTTCTCCAACTCAAATTTAGAGACAATAAAGAAAAGTCTGAAAGGTTTATTATCCCACATTGGCTTTGGTTCCTCACTTTAGAGATGCAGAACATTAACAAGGCTTTGGTCAAATTAGACTGGCAAAACCCAGCAGAGTTAAAGGTAAGTTTGCATGGGTGTAGAGCTCCCTACTTGCAGAGTCTTGAAGAGTCAGGACTGCAGTGCAAATGTTGAAATGCTACTATTCCGGGGTGTACTTTTGTGTGTGTGTATGTGTGTGTGTGTGTGTGTGTGGCTGGCAGTTATGTCAGGAGCAGTATAATAACGCTATTTTGATGCAGTAAGACAATCTGTTGATGCATTTGTGAGAAGAGAAAGTTTGAGAGTGAACTTCCTCAGTGCCTCATTATCAACATCTCTCTCTCTCTCTCTCTCTCTTACACTCACACACACACACACACAAACATATTCTTAGGCCACTCCTGCATTACTTCCTATAAGTCCTTTACACACTGTTAATTTCCCATCCGTAGTCCTTTTCTTGTGTTGTGGCATCTGTCATGTCACCTCGTTTCACTTAACAAGTGACTCTCCATAATTACCAGGTGAACTCAAGTCATATGAGGAGTGATGTCAGTTTGGTCTGCCATCCAGCAGTTGATTTGTCGATCAATAAGCCAGCCAGTCATTCACGTTTATGTATAAATTGTGAAAAATGGCATTTTGCTCTCTATCCTGTCAGCCAGACACTCTTCAAGTCAGACATTTTCCAACCAGCCAGCTTTAATTTAACCACCTATTGGACTACAGGTACCGTATAATCAGGTATCTATTTAGTTAATTAGCCAGTAAGTAGATAATCCCATTCACAAAGGAAATATGTAACACAATGCAGCCATTCAGTTCAGAAGTAGTGCAGAATTTTTTTTTTAAAATCAATTAGTCAATGCCATTGTACTGCAGCCAGAAAATCATTAGAATTATGAATTACCTTTTCCTCCATGCTGTTGATTACAATGTGCAATCTGAACCTACAGGAGCTGGACACAATGAAAGCAAAATTTTGTTTATAATGTGACATGAATATTATTATCACTATTTTATATTATTATTACTGTCTAAAATAAAAACTGCAAATCACAGTAACAACAAGTGACATAAGTGGCAGTGGTATTTTCCCAAAAACCCCTCTTTCTTAAATCATTCTGAGGAAGCAATGTCTTCATTTTGAGCCCTGTGACAACAAGATTTATGTATAGAACATTAAAAAATTGTTCCTCTGTGTGTTTCCTGCTGTAACATCTTGTTTCAACCAGAAATTGATTTAATTCATAATTAAATACATAATTAAATCATTAAAATACCAGTCGACCAGTCAACCAGTCACAAATAGTTATTTTCTTCCCAACATTCAACCATCCAGTAGTAGCCAGGCAACCATCATCCCGCCATCCAGTCGTCATCCCTGTTGCCTACCCATTAAATTGGGTCAGCATTAACAAGACCCATGTTGCTGCTGTGGAAGCTTCAGCCCCTGAAGCTGACTTCCTGTGACAGGACCTACGTTACATAAGTAAGAAGAGGAGACTGTGGAGCCAGCGAGGCATCTCTGATGGATTTGTTTGTTTCTTCTGTGGTTTAAGATGCCTCTGCAGTTTAGGCTGTTCACCAGCACAAGAGTGCACATGCAGAGAAAACATGCATGGAGATTGATACTGAATAATTTCTTTGTGTCAGTGGGAACATTAAATATCTTCTTTTGAAAATGCAGTGTAGTGAAGTGAAATTGTTTCAATGGATGTTTTTTTAGATTAAATTTGTCCAGACATTCCTGGTCCCCAGAGGCTGAATCCTAATGACTTTGGTGATCCCCTGACTTGGCCTGGAGTTCAATCATGAAGTTGACATTTGTGATTTTGAGTGTAATGTTAACACATGTTTACTCTGAATTAATTTGCCCTTTCTTAGTCTTTCATACCCCATTTCTCCTCTTTCTTCCTTTCTTATTCCCACATCTTGAGTAAATTAGACTTCTTCTTCTTATTGTATGTTTACATCTGCACTGCTGTTTTTCATTTGTGTATAGCCATTAAATTGAGGATGTAGTTGGGTAAATTGTTATTCTGATTATTTTTGCTTTTTAAAGTTGACTGACTTTACACTTAGTTTGTTTCTGCAGTAAGTGACAAATGTTTGAACACTGAAATTATCTGTAATAATGCTTACTCTTAATGCTAAAATGGCAGCAAAAGATGATCTCAAAATAGCTATTTTTAGAGACCAAGTGACACACTGTGCATCTACTGTAAGAGCACAGATGCAAAAGCTGGCAGAGGGCAATTTGTCACCTCAGTATTTACCACCAATAGAGGGATTTTCACATGTAAAATGAATTGCAGTCTGACACAAAGTGTGAGTATTTAAATCTCTAGAGTCTATGATACTCAACATCTATGTTAAAAATTAAAGTCTACAATAAATCCTTCAGAGAGGAATTGTATATACGAGAAATCATTAATGATGCATCGTCTCTCAAGTCTTTTTTTAAAAATATTTTACAGTATGTCAATATAAAGCATCTTTATTAAGAAAGCAAATATTAGAGTACAGGAAGTCTCAGCCTAACATCTTTCCTACTTTTATGTACTCAGTCATATTTTTGAATTGATCTAGTCCAGGAGTTTTTAGAGTCTAAGAATGTGGGCCTCCCATCAGACAAAGCTTGGAAAAATGCGCACTCTTCCCCGTCCTTAGTTTGCTTCCTGTCCAGTCCAATTCCTGGATGCCTATGGATCGTGATTATGCTGTTTGATCCAAAAATTGAGCCAAGATAGCCTAATATTGCAGTTTCACATAACCTCAGACTACACCAAATACATAAACAACGACTTTCCTAAGGCAATTATTAGATTTTGAATCTGGAAAAGAAGGGAAAACAGTAGAAAACCCCACAGTGTCTCAGAACTCTCTTCACACACATTTAGGCTATGTGATCTCCTTTTAATAACTAATAATAATGTATAAGCCATGTAATATGTTGTTACTTCCATTCACTGAGTCTCCCCATGAAACAGTTTGGAGCCCCCTAAGGAGGCCCGCCACCTACTTTGAAAACCCCTGATCTAGGAATTCACTCTAAAAACAATATTTTGTTCCTCCAGTCATCATTGCAGATGTTTTTGGGATGTGTTTGATTTGCTGTAATTGTACAGGGTTCTGAACTTGCTGCTGAGCCTGAAAAAAATCTGCCATTACAAAAGCACACAGAGAAAGTAAGACCATCTAAGAACATTCAATCACAGCATTTCCTTAAACATATTATCTGTATTCTGTATATCTCGACAACATCAGAAAGAGGAATATAAAGAACTTTTATGCTTTACAGAGTTAAAGTTGTCACAGCATGGGTCCTGTTGCTGCTGCTGTTGTTTGGACAAGAGAGACAGATTGTTGTACAACAGGATGTGAGGAAAATACAATGTGACAGTTTGGATGGAGAAAAGCAGAAGTAAACATGGAAAGACAGAAAAAAACTATGCAAAGTAAGAGATGTGCTCAAATGGTGAGACAGAGATATTTTCCTTTGGTCTGGGTTTTAAAATGTGATGGGCTGCAAAAGGCCGAGACCTGTGAGGCAAAATCAAACTCATCCTAAATATAGCTCCTCTGATCTGTGATGATGATGTCTGTGCTGTGGCAGAGCCTAAGGACTCTCCGCTTCAATGAACTCTCTCACTGGTCCCGAGACCTCTTCCCTCTGCTTCATAAACTGTGCCTAAACACAAACATCTGGACACGTAGAGACATTCAGACCCACAGTGATTTAGTAAAAATGTGGACTGTAATGAAGCACTTGTATTCGACTACAAACACACACACACACACACACACACACACATACAGCTGTGTCCTGCCTATAATTTTAGCACTGTATATGTCACCAATTGTTGTTGAGGAAGCTGATGGTGGTGACTTCACACACCTTTTTATTTGGGATAAGTTTTTAATGTACATTTTCTCCAAACAACATGTTAACTTTGATAGGTTATGTTGGATCTAGGGATGTAAAATACATTATTTGGATATGCACAGATAATGCGCTCTAAACAAAACATTCTGAGGTAATATCTGCCACAACCACCAGCTCCCCACCCGATAGCTGGTTCCCAGTTGACACATTTAGCAGGAGCCACTACTTAAATAGCCAGAAGCCAGAGTTAACTATTTTCATTTGCTGTCCTCAGAAATAAAAGAGACACTCTATGATATACGTGTACATGAGCTTCTTTGCTGTATATTTATGATCGTCAATAAAATATATCAAGCAAAAATCACATTTAGCATGTCTTAAAATTGCTGGCAGCACACTCCCCAACAAGAACAAATATTCAGTGTCGACCGGGGATAGTAAAAAAAAAAAACACCTCACCAAGTCATTTCACAGATGAATTCCTCTGCTCATGCTGAAGTCGTGTAAATCGATGAGACCACACACTGCAGATTGTGGTTAGAACAATAAACTCTCAGCCCTTCATTGCACATGCTTGCTGAATCTTTTCTAATCTAAGCCAAACCACAATCTTTTCCTAAACCTAATCAAGTTCTTTTGGTGCCTAAACTTAACCAAAGTGCAACGTTTCACAACATTAACAATGTGCCTTTTTGAAATTGCTACGTTTTGCAATGTTCATAAGTACCTTTATTTTGAAAGTCTTACCGGACGTTGCATATTTCTTGTTGCTAACTTGACCGCAGAACCCTAAACATCAAAACAACACTAATTGGGTACCCAGGGCATTCAAAAGCGACGCCAAGGGATCTTGACGAAGTGTCCATATGTGACGAGTTGGCAGTGAGAATATGTTCCAATCAAACAAAAAAAACACCTCTCAGTTGGACTACCTACCATGTTGTAAACCCAGTGGACTGTTTCCCTTAAATGGTTTTGATGTGTTTCACTGGATAACTGCCAGGGCGAAAGGTAACCACTGTCGAACCTAACAAGCTCCTGCTCATTTGTGACAGGGGAGGCCGAGTGGAAACAAACAACACATCAAGTGCACACCTCTGACTTAAAAATAACTCACATGGACTTATTATTTATATTCCACCCATTTGGCAAAGCCAGCCATTTAAAAGGAAAGACAAATACTATGAAATTGTTTTTAACCTGATGTAGGCTACATCTGAAAACACCTTTGTGTAAGCAGACTGTTGTGCATTTCTCACCACAGTTGCCACCACACACGCTTTGCGCATTTAACCACCAAATAAATGTCAACACACATCTCAAATGTCAAAACCAAAACATCTAGATTCAATGCATATTTCTCTCTGTGCTGTTGACTATGATGGCCTGTCACTTCAGGGGGGCAATAAGCCAATCAGATTACAACCTGAGTGATTCTGCTTGGTGTGTGCATCTGGTTGTGTGCATGAGCAGCTGTGGTGTAACCCTGTGTGCACTGCAGGTTGACCTTGGAGTCTCCCAATCCCAGCACTCAGGATGTGACTCCACAAATAACTAACCAAACATTGATTACCGCTAGCACACAACGCTGCACAATACTGAGTAGAAAAGGACAGGGACAGAGATATTGGCTGCACAGTTAACAGTTATTTCCCTGTCTCTCCCTGACTGTCTTTCTCTCTCTGGTCACGTGCTTTGTTGCACTTTCCATTACTCGCAGGCAAAGCAAATACAATATTGGTTGGTCAGTTAGTCGTTCACTATCAGGCTGTTTGGACAGCTCTGTCATAAGGCATTTAAAAGCCACGCTTGGTCCTGTAAATTTGAACAAAAGGCTAAAAAGTTAGTGAGGTCTGCTGATCTTTTTTCAGTGCCCTTCTCCAAAGGCAGTGCCAGGTCCATGCAGATCCGGCTATGAACCCATGCAGTTCAGCTATCTATCTCATTAGTGTCCGGTCTCTAAACTTAATGATTCTTTGTGGCCATGTGAAGTCAGATAGATAAATAGGAAGCAACCAACCAAACATGTATTGTCTTCTCTTAACTTGATTTATCCTTCCCTCTTCCAACTGCCAACCTGCAATCCTTATAGTCATATTTAAGCTCCTGCTAGAAGTCATTCCAAGGTCCCCTACAATGTTTACAGAGTCATCCTCTCTAATTTTAGGAAGGCTGGCATGGTGGTAATGGAAAGTGACACAATCTAGCCAGCACTCTTATTTGCTGGAGGGCATTTCAAAGCTGTGGCTATAGCAGTAGCCACCCAGATGAAAGTCCTGTGACCAAAATGTCCAATTATTTCCACATGTACACAAGAAGCAGCATGATCACCACCAGCATACTTCGGTCCTCTATTTGTTTTCATGGAGCAGTGGCACAACAACAGCGGAGGATTTGGTAGCTGTAGGCACTGTTATAGCACTTGAGGGAGGAAGCCTGATGCCATGTTAGCACTACCAGTTGCTGTGTCACTAGTGGAGTCTGGAAGGACTCCGAGGTCACAGCTCTCTAGTCACTGGGGTCTGCAGGGATCTCCACACATCTATCAGCAAGTGGGATGTTAAAGTAATGAGTTATGTACGGACAACTCAATGAAACCCCTCTGACATAATCACTGTATGCTCAATTTTTGGTATTGTTGATGCAACTAAGATTAAATGTAAAAATGTGAAAGATATGGCCAGAATTTAAGTTTACAAAATGAACATTTTCAACAGAATGGGAAGAAGTACCTCTGGCCTATCCTGTCTTGTAATACCACTTGTTCCTCAAGCGACGATAGTGAGTTACTGTAGTGTCCATTCTGCCCTCAGTATAACATGAGGGGATGATGAAGTAGAGCTGCCCTGAGGGCTTGTCAATCAATGTTGCTGCTCTCTCTCCCTGACCTCTCATTCCTCTGCTACTTGTGTGTGTCTTGCCACCACTTGATTTTCACTGTCTCTGATTGGGAAGACTGGGTGCTACCCACTTCCTTTCGACACTTGGGCTTTTCAGATATTTTATCCCCCCCCCCCTCTCCCTTTGAGGGCCATACTAAATCATTTAACATGTATCACTAACCTCTAATGTCATGGTTGGAACTGCTTCTTTTTGGTGAGGTGTCTGATGTCAGATGGCAGTGAGGATGACGCTACTCGCAGCTGGTTTTCCAAGTTTTGGTCAGTCAGTCTCGAGCGGAAATGAGTCTATGCAAGAGTCAGTTTTGAAAAGAACTGCTCACAGCAGTAGGTTGTCCCAACCATTACCATTAAATGGTGTAGCAAATATCTTCAGTTCCTTTTGTTTACTTTCCATGTCCTGAAACCTCTCGCCAAACGCCAGCTTTGCACACTCACCAGCATATTCAGATGTCATAGCAGGCTTTTGCTCTTGAAGAGTAGGAAAGTGCACAGTGTTACCCTTTTTCACTTGCGATTGCCACAGCCTTAATTTAGCTTCAAATGATTTCACATTTGAAAGCAGAGAGCTGAGAAGCTGGTTAGGACCTTGGAGCTTGACATTTAGCTCTGACAGGTACTTGGTTATGTCCACCGTAAAGGCCAAATCACTCAGCCACTTGCCATCACTGAGTTCCACAACAGGTTTTCCCTTAATCTCCATGAATTGTTTTACTTCTTCCCTCAGTTTGTAAAACCGTGCCAGCATATCTGCGCCTTCGCACCTCACAATGGTACACCAGACTCAAGATCACTCAGTAACTCTGAACTGGTGGCTGTTTAGCCTTCTGCTTTTGATGAAATTTATAGTGGAAACGACAGTCATTACACTGCGATGCTTCAGGTACTGTGCACACAGACTCTCTTGATGTATGATACAGTGACATACAACTAAATCACTTGGATCGAGACTGAGACGACTAATTTCTTTTTTGACTAATGCAGTTAATCCCTTTTGCGTGCCAAGCATGGCTGGAGGTCCATCTATGGCAAGGCCACTTAACTTTTCAAATAGTAGTAGTATTTGTTCATCGCTAAAACAACTTGCTCAAAATGTCCTTACCATTGGTAGTATCATGCATGACTTGCAAAGACAATTCCTCCCTCGTATAAAACTTGGCAGTAATCCCATGCTCAAAAATGGCTAGTTGGGCGGTATTTGTTATGTCTGTTGTTTCATCGCAGGCCAGAGACACGTCCTTCAGTGTTGTTTCAGTGTCTTTTCCCATATCAGAAGTTTTTTCTCCAACGGTTCTTTGAGACAACCTGACACTTTGGAATAGTTTTATTTTATCTGGTGCTAGCAGCTCCGCAGCGGCAACAAGGCACTCTTTCAAAAACTCTCCTTCTGAATGAGGTTTCAGCTTCTTAGCTATTAGCTCGCTCAATACAAAACTTGTCTGCATAAAATTGTCTTTGTCAGAATGCGGTCTTGCGAAAACTGCTTATTGGGCACCCAAACTCCACTGAAGAGTTGTTCTAGCATGTTTTGAGCTGTAATGACACTCAAGACCACAAGCTAGGCACACTGGCTTGCCATTCACTTTAACAAAAAAAAAATTGTTTGTCCATTTTTCTTGAAAAGCGTGACATTCCGCATCTACTTTTCTTGATAATCGCCATGGTGCATATCAGCGATGACACCTCACCCCCACGTGACCGAGACATGGCATACAGTCAGAAGAGACCACACGGCAATTTGACTCAAATATTTTATAATATATATTTTTTTAGGAAAAGTAATTGCTGTCTAGAGATTTTTTTTGTATTTCTGAGTTGTTGCTTTAGTTTTATTTGGTATTTATTTGTATTTCTGAAATGACTTGGGGTCGGACCAAACGGTCTTGTGGCCCGGAGGCCAGACGTTCCTCACCCATGGCTTAGACAGTAGACTGGCTGAGGGGGCGGTGAAATGCTGCCTCCTATTTGTTTGAAGTACGTACTCAGGAATTACACATTGTACAGAGGGATTAGTTCTCCTTTTCCGCCAAATCAAACTGTATGACCATTTGCTTTAAATGGTCAATTATTTTATGTAAGTGCATTTGCAAAATAAAACTATTGATGCCAGTTGTCCCTAACGCATATTTGGAAATACCAGCGTACATTGATTTCAATACATTGTAACTTGAACACACTTCTACTGTTTATCTTGCAATTGTTGAGACGCAGAATGAATGATTGTTTCCTACCTTATGGTATTATACAGTAAAAAAGCTATGCAGTGCTATAGCATCTGAAGAGCATTAAGACTTATGAATAGATTACTCAAGCCAGTAGCAAAACACCCACAATGCAGAGAACATGTACCAAAGCATCAACCCTAATATTTCTATTTAGGGTCACAGTGGAGGCTGGTGCCTAATCATTCCCCCAAAAACTGGCTGCCAGTCCAGCACAGGGTCAAAACATAAAATTTACACAGATGGGAAAATGACAAGTTCCATTCTCCTTTTGATCCGGAGGAAACCAGCACATTCACTTGAAACAAAGGGAGAATGAGATGTGATATTCGGCGTCTTCTCTTTCTTGCTCCTTCAGGAGGTCAGATGTACTGACTGTCAACTTTAATTATTTAATTTTAATATTTTTAAGTCAAGGCATGGAGTGCTTTTCTTAATTTTGGTCGAGGTTGATGGACTGTGAAAACCCTATGGACAATGATGAAAATAAGACCCTGACTCAACTGTTCTATCTATAACAGAGTGTGATATGTTGTATTTTATGAATACCTCTGAGTGCTATGAATAAACTATAACGAAAGACATGTTAGCTTCACAATGTAAGGAGATTCAAACCTGAAACTTATTTTCAGAAAGGAGAATTAAGTATTATAAGCCTGTGGGCAAGAAGAACTGGCCCTTGTGTGTGTCCAGACATGCCCAAAATTGATGATGTGATTATACATTTGAAAAGGTTATTTCCCCTGAATCTTTGATGGCACAGGGCCAGTAGCCCAGCTCACAGCAATTTAATTACATCTATATACATTCTATTTAGTCATTATTTAAATACATATTTGCTCAAGAGCTACTTTCTCACAGGGAAGATATCATCCCGTGAGACTATATACACCACTCAAACCAGCATCCTGTTCCCATGAAGGATCTTAAAAGCAATCAAGAAGGGGTCAGAGAGAAAACCGATTTGATCAGTAAAAGCAGTGGAAAGGGAACACAAGATGGACAAAGATGGGTTGAGAAAATCAACTTGGAAAAAGTCCCAGCAACTACGACATTAGAATGTGATTCTCAGCAGAGGCAGAATAGAGAGACAGATTGTCTGTCCCTGCATGCTGCAAGGCCCTCGAGAAAGGACAGAAACAGACAAATAAAAGGGGAGGGGATTTAAGTTGTGTAACATTTCAGCCCCATAGCACTCATCTTGCTCTGTCCTTATGCTCAACTTAACTGCTACCCTAAGGTAAACTCCAACAACTGACCAATATTATTCCTACAATCAGAATCAGAAAAGCTTTTATTGCCAAGTAGTTCATACACGTACGAGGAATTTGTTATGGAGATAAGGTGCTACACATAGACAAACACACAGGCTGTGTTCGAAACGGAAGGCAGTTGCCTCGCTCCCTCGATACCGTAATAGACAGCTGCCTCAGAAGGCATCACTTTCAAGTGAAGGCAGCTCTGTTTACATTAGTTTCGAACAGCCTTCTAGGGCAGCACTTACAACGTGTGACATCAGCACGCCTTAGCATAAGCTAACTAGCTATTGAAAAGCCAAACGGCTAACAGACGCATACTGAACAAACTTGGTTGGTTACAGTCACGGGCTAATATGATAGTTCAGTGTTTAGTTCTCGCTAGATTTTCAAAAATCAAAGCAAGAAAACTACTAAAAACCTTTAAAAACGTATATTTGTGTACAAATTCGGCAAGTTTGTCCGCCATCTTGACCAGTTTTCGAAAGCTCCGGCGGCCGCAGACGCGCTGCTTTATGGGTAATAGTCAGCATCAAGTCATCATTGATGCTGCCTTCAAAACTGGCCGTTACTGGGGCAGCTTGAAGGCATCTCAGGAGACAGGAAGAGATCGTTCGAGCAGTTTCAAACAGCACTCGATGCCTTGCTGTCCTGTTAGACACCTTCTGAGACAGCAGTTTAGCCCGTTTCGAACACAGCCACAGTTGACAAAAATAACTGTAGAAATATATAAAGAAAGGTATAAATATGGGATAGACTGACAAAATATTAAATATAGAATAATAACTATTAACACAACAAATATGTGCAATATACTAGGTATGTGCAATGATGTGAAATGAAATAATATTTACATTTTCAAAGATATACAGTATTTGAGAGGGAAGGGGGAAGTCAGTGAGGGACCCAGGCCTTGTTAATGAGGCTAGCTGCAATGGGGAAAATGTGTGTAAAGCACACACAGCAACCTGCATTATTTCTTTATTCTAGTGTAAAAAGATGATGAAACAAACAAAAGACTTGTACCAAGCCAACCTCCATCCAAAATATCAAAGATAACATCAACGTAACTCCAAATTGTTAGAATGGGAATAATTGGGAAGTCTCACCACCTGACTTTCTATTGGCTCATGAACGGGATAAAACAATCCAATCATATGGCTCTTATAGACCATCCTAATGTTATTGGATTAAATTCTGATTATAAAAAGAGTAATTTTTTGTGCACAGACGAAATATATTCACTGTATTACAGTCATGTATTTCCGATGACTGTTTGGGAAAAAGTTGGGGCCATTATGCGTCATGTGATGAACCTAGAAGTTGTAATACACCATGTGGCTGCTACTCCAAAGTCACAAGTACCCGGTTCACCTTTACTACTTACCACTGACGGTCCTGATGGGAAGAAGCAAAGGCAATGAGGCAAAACTAAAATAAAATGAAAGCGACACACCTGTAACCCTTTGGCAGATTGGGATGAAAAGAGAATTGGGATGTCACTCCATAGCCACTCTTTGCCCTTGGGCAAGATCAACCTGTTCTCACTTTCAAGTCTTCGCATATGGAAGAATGGTCAAGACCCGTTGGTGTCAGTTTGTAACAC
>NC_060172.1:16997701-17025046 GCF_021292245.1 Micropterus dolomieu | reverse complement strand
ATGCTGCCTTCAAAACTGGCCGTTACTGGGGCAGCTTGAAGGCATCTCAGGAGACAGGAAGAGATCGTTCGAGCAGTTTCAAACAGCACTCGATGCCTTGCTGTCCTGTTAGACACCTTCTGAGACAGCAGTTTAGCCCGTTTCGAACACAGCCACAGTTGACAAAAATAACTGTAGAAATATATAAAGAAAGGTATAAATATGGGATAGACTGACAAAATATTAAATATAGAATAATAACTATTAACACAACAAATATGTGCAATATACTAGGTATGTGCAATGATGTGAAATGAAATAATATTTACATTTTCAAAGATATACAGTATTTGAGAGGGAAGGGGGAAGTCAGTGAGGGACCCAGGCCTTGTTAATGAGGCTAGCTGCAATGGGGAAAATGTGTGTAAAGCACACACAGCAACCTGCATTATTTCTTTATTCTAGTGTAAAAAGATGATGAAACAAACAAAAGACTTGTACCAAGCCAACCTCCATCCAAAATATCAAAGATAACATCAACGTAACTCCAAATTGTTAGAATGGGAATAATTGGGAAGTCTCACCACCTGACTTTCTATTGGCTCATGAACGGGATAAAACAATCCAATCATATGGCTCTTATAGACCATCCTAATGTTATTGGATTAAATTCTGATTATAAAAAGAGTAATTTTTTGTGCACAGACGAAATATATTCACTGTATTACAGTCATGTATTTCCGATGACTGTTTGGGAAAAAGTTGGGGCCATTATGCGTCATGTGATGAACCTAGAAGTTGTAATACACCATGTGGCTGCTACTCCAAAGTCACAAGTACCCGGTTCACCTTTACTACTTACCACTGACGGTCCTGATGGGAAGAAGCAAAGGCAATGAGGCAAAACTAAAATAAAATGAAAGCGACACACCTGTAACCCTTTGGCAGATTGGGATGAAAAGAGAATTGGGATGTCACTCCATAGCCACTCTTTGCCCTTGGGCAAGATCAACCTGTTCTCACTTTCAAGTCTTCGCATATGGAAGAATGGTCAAGACCCGTTGGTGTCAGTTTGTAACACACCTTAGCGTCATAGCTGAACGCACTGGGGAAAGCCCTGTAGCATCACTTTTAAAACTAAAGGTAGGTGTATGAAATATAACAGTAAGGAAATGGTTGGAGTTGACGGTGTGCCATAAATCCTGTGTGAAACAAAAACGTAGGTTACGCAAGTAACGTTACTTAACTTACATAAGTTAACTGACGTACATAATGAAGTTATTTTAACCCAAACCATGATTTTTTCCTAAACCTAACCAAGTAGTTTTGTTGCCTAAACCAAACCAAGTGGTTTTGATGCAGACACCTAACTAAATTGCCGAAATTGTTGAAAAGAGACGCTTAAGGGATACCCACAGCGTTAAAAAGCGATGCCAAGCGTGCATATATGATAAGCTGGGACTAAAATGCATTGGCAAGACATGTAATCTCTTGATAAGACCATACAAAGAACCAGGTCCACGTTCTGTATAAATAACAATGTTTTATTCCAGTGCATTGGATCCTACAGTACATTACAACACACACAAGATTCCCTTTAACAATATCACTTAATGGACATTAAAATTGAATAGAATGTACAGCAAAATAACCACAACATAAACAGTCAGCAATGAAAGCAATGAAACAAGAATAGAATTCATTATTTGAAATAAACAACCCTTGAGCTCCACTTTTCTATTTTAAATCAAGTTCCCCTTGGGGACAAGAGGAGTGAAGAAAAAGGGGAATTGCAATACAGAAACTACGACAGATGATGAAAAGCCCAATCTGAGTGGGGGAGACACCTTGCAGGCTTTTATGATGTATGAAAGAGGACCACAGGTCTACACCAGAAAGGTGTGCTCGTCAACATTGCTCTGATTTGCAAAGCATATTTCTCCTCTCAAAGATCCTGGAGGAGATGTAGAGTAGGGAAACATGTAGAATACAAGGATGAACAATGAGAGGAAATGAGAAGGTGTAAGCTCCCCAATGGAGGAGCACATTGGAGTATTATCAAATGCATTGAAGTCAGAGATTACCACAATATTTTCCCCCTAGCCTTTCTTCCAGTTTATTCTTCCAGTGGCTATTTACAGGAAGTTAGTAATGTATTTTTTTTATTAACCACAAAATAAATGATTGAGCATTAACACTATGGTGTTTTTCAATAAGAAACTTGTATCTAGTTTCAGATGATGTCATGGAAATAAGTACACTGCATAAGAAAATTGTTGTGTTGCCATGGAGTCCTAGTTCAAAGACATTCTGTTAAATCATCAATCTTTCCTCGAGAAGAACATCATGCACTGTGCTTTTATTAGCAACCCAGTTAAATCTTCGTGGGTTAATTTTAGTTTAAGTGTTTCTCTGTCATAACAATGATTTTATTCACAAAGCCAATTTGCATGCGGTGTTTGTCCCCGTTATTCTATTATTTATAACTGTGTTCACGCCATAGACTGTATATAAAAAGGTTCACACGTATCTCATACAGGTCATTCCCATTTTGTTGCGAGTTTGTTTTGATTCAGAACCTATACAATCAGCTCTTAATAGGTGTGCAGCCAGGTGCTCATGAATAGTGCTGGGCAACGATTAAAAAATTTAATTGTGATTAATCGTATGATTATCTACAATTAATCGCATTGTTATGCTCAAAATTGAATAAAGAATTCTAAAGTAGTGTATTGCGCACTTTCAATTTAAATGTAACCAAATAAGGTGCTTTTTACCAGCAGTATTCCCTTTACACAGTAACCATAAAATATTTCTGATAAATCTCAACTTAAACATTAATGTAATCAAATCAAATATAAAACTGTAGTCCAGTTGGCTTGTTTTTTTTTCTGAACAGGTATCAGCAGAAACATTTTTCTTTTTTCAGGGAGCAGCATAAACAGTCTATGTTCACTCACAAGTGTCCCTGTTAAGGCCGTTTCACACGGGAAGTGATTTATTTATCTAGCACCTAGTAATTAATTTTCAATGAGAGGTGAGTGTGTAGGAAGTGAGGCGTGGGCATTCTGAAAGGGAACTGACCCTTCGCTAAACCCCACCCTCCTTAGTTGCTGTTGTTGTTATCAAATTTGTTGGAAAAAGCGATCTCAGAAAGAAGCAGACAGTTTTGCAGTTGCATTATACATTTAAAGGTTGTATTTAGGCTGTCGAACTGACTCAAACTCACACAAATAATGAAAGATAGAAGCTAAAGCCTACCGATCGCACAGTACAAGTGAACCACTGCATCCCCCGACGATTGAGACAAAAAACAACAATATGAACGATCAACACTGTTCCTCTAAAGCTGGGTAGGCCTCTATGCATTATTTCATTCATTAAAAAGCAGAACAGTAGGAATTTTTTACGTTAAGTTAGCTAGCGTTAGCTAACTAACATTACATTAGGAACAATCCACAGCTGACATTTCTGGATTTATTTTAGGTTTTGGAAAGAGAATAAATTGTACTTCTCCTATCAACCTCTCTGGGTAGAACTGTAACTATAAGTAGTGCCCCAGGAACAGCGTTTGACCATATCTTAGAAAAATACAGCCAAAAAAAGCTATGCTTTGCATTAGAGTCAATGGAGCGCATCCACGAAAGTGTCGGACCTCAGTTAGAGCGAGACCTATACTGCGCTGTAATTGCTGCGTATTCAGGGTGTGGCTTAGCGAATGGTCAGTTGTCTTGAACTTTTTGTATGCGATGCGCAGCTCAAATCAATGAGTTTGTGAGTTTCTAAAATATATTAATGTTTACCAAATAGGACATCAAAAGGAAGGAATTCACATGGCAGAGCATCCCCGCAAAACTGAATGTATCAGTTAACGTTATGTATAATTTTAACTTAAGTTAAATAGGCTGCAGCTGTTTAGCGCACAGAAGCCGTTGACATGGTTAATATGCACAGAGCGCTTGTCTCCCGGTCTGATCACCGGAGCAGAGAGCAAGCGACTACATTGCAATTTTAAAGCCCCCCTCCAGCCAGTTTTAACTGCCGTTTTTGGTTAACGTTCTTTCTCAAACAGAGAATGGGGGTGTGGTTAATAGTTGGACGTAATCAGTTACCATGACAACCAAAAACTGATCGGCTGGAGTGTTAACTAACGATATGCTGTGTAAACATCACTACACTGTAAAGTTTAGTACACTTTACTGTCTGGCAGGAGTAGCTATTACTTACCCATGATAGAAACTAATGTGCGAGTATCAGCTGTTATCAATCATACAGCCAATGGTCTTGTCACGCACTGCACATGATAACTCCCACTATGTGTTATGATGCGCTTACTTTACCGCGGGGGGGGGGTCTATTACTCTGTTGAACTGTATGTAAAGACTTCTGATACCGTTGCCTCTGCTGATACATTGGTAAAACGGACGTCTGTAAAATGCATGTTGCAGACTGTATATAAAACTCCAACACCGCATGTACAGATGCCATAATGAAAATGAACCGCACACTAAACCAAGAGGAGGAAACTAAAAAATAAAATGAAGACCCTCTGTTAGCTAACTTTTTGCAATAACTGTGCTAGCTAACTACACCTGGCTAATTACAACTTAGTTAACTTAGCTAACTAAACTAGAAAGACAAACCAACAATCAGACACAGAGAGACGTCCCTACTGTAAGTTCTAAGTAAATTACATGATAAATTGGCTAGCTCACAACGATGTTTACCAGTTTGATGCTCTGACTTAACAAGGCGTGACGGTGTGACAGTTTTTTAATGAGGCATGACAGTGCGCCTGCGCAAGCTTGGAGAATGACGTATGACTTATGGAATTACTATAGTCATACGTCACAACCCCGTTTTAACAACTAAGCAACTTTTGCAACTTCGAGCACAAAATTAAGCTATTTCTCAAAAAATATTTGGCAAACTATGTGGGTAATCAACATTGTATGGAAATGACTCAGAAAAATATGAAATATCACAGAAATGTCAAAATACACTGGAGGGGGGCTTTAAGAACATTCCTAAGATCTACATCTTCCCCAATACTAATCAGCATGCAGTGTGTAGCTATTCATTTCGCTATGGCATTTGTTCGCTTGTCTTGCTTTTGTTTATCTACTTCTCCCACACGCTGCATCCAGTGTAATCCCACCCCTCCTGGGACCCATGGTTTGACTATATGTGTATTAAGAGCCAGTGAGCAACAGACGTTCAAAATAATAATAATAATAATAATAATTGTCTGTGTTAATTCAAAGTGACTACACTTGGTTTTGGTTATGTGAAATAGACTGAGTTTCATTGATGCACTCTGGGGTCTGCTGCTTTAGGGGGCCTTGCTTCATCCAGGCGACCCTGCTGCATTTGTTCAGCCATGTCCACAGCTTCTCTGCTAATTCTGATAGCCTTCATGTCCTGCACACGATTCAAAGTTCGGAGTCATTTGCAGTCAGTTATTGCTGGAGTACTCTGACTGTCTTGCAGAGACTTTCCTGGAAACTCTAAAGTGTGTGCCACTTCCTTCATACATTACACTAATGTGTTTATGTACCCCCTGGTGTTACTGCTTGAACAAAAAGTAAGCCAGTGGACTCATTATCTAGACAAACTGTTTCTCAGCAGCACTATAATGAGCCAATGTAAACTAATTTACCTATTGTAGATTTGTTTATATTAGATGGTGCTTTGCTATCAGTGTATCACCATGTACTCACAGACCAATTTAAAGCCACACTGACAAATTACTTTATCTCAGTGTTAAGTTGCTTTGATGTTGATATATTATACTGTGAAAAACAATGTATTCATTTTGTCATAATCCCACTTGCTGAAAAACTGGGTATCTTCTGTGAATGTTGGACTGGTAGACATACAAAAATCTTCCAGCTAATAAATAAGTTATAGATTGTTTGAACATTTTTTTGGAACAATTTTAATTAATTAATTAAAACCATATAAGGGAAATTAGCTGGGCTTTATATGTACTAGTGCAGTGCCTGTTCAAAGGGGCAGACGTGATGCCTCCTTGCACTTTTTGGATCAAAATGTGAGTCTCACATTGGTTTCAAATGCAGCATTAATGAAACAGCATTAATAACACTGTAACACGACAATGGAGGAGATTCTGCAAGACATTCAGCGCTTCCATATAATTTCATAAAAGTCTTACATCTTCGTTTCAACATATTCGTTTCTAACATTATAAACCTGCCGTGTGACAATAAGTCAGTAGGATGAACGTTTCTTGACAGAATCGAAATACACACACACGCAGACACAGATTCCTGTCTAGAGAGATAGTTAATTCTGATTTCCTGTCTCCTGTTCTGTGGGAGCGATTGAATGTCTACTTCTCTGTGACCATACACATTAATTTCTCTACAGTGTCAAGCCTACAGAGCCTCATAGAGGGAGAAGCCTCTGTGAAAATGATTAACCCTGCTCGTACAATTATAGGAGGCCATATCTGACTTTGTAAACCTACTCATTCACTGACTTGGTAATCTTTATTTAAACATATATCTGTATAAGAATGCAGAATCTGTATGCAAGGGAGGATTTTGGTTTGGAAGTGTTCTAGTTTCCATCTGTAGTCCGTTTGTAGTCCAAGTTGTATTGACCAATCAGATGAGGGTTTGGTTGCACACAGGCAAACTGTCTGTGTGGAGATCAGGGACGAAATTGAGTAAAAAAGTGATCCAGACCAGACCACCAGAACGGTCCGCCGTATACTCCACCACGGCCACCCTGCTAATGCATGCACGCAGAAACAGGACCAGCCAATACAACCACCTAGCATCACAGCCATTAATCACTATTGCAGTAACCCTCTCCAAACATAGAACGTAAGCTAAGAGAGCTGCACCAATCATCAACCTGGATATAAATAAAATATATAAATTAACTAATAAGAGTCACAATTTTTGAAAAACTACAAAAACACAGCAGCAGTGCTACTATTTCATATCAAGTGAATGAATGGCAACACAATAAATAATACTGTGTGGCTGGTCCGTGCGTAAAGTAGAATTCATCTGCAGTTGTTCACATTGTATGATGAAAGCAGCCAGTTTAGGGGGTATTTCCTAATTTCATTGTCCTACTTGAAAAATGCAAATGTATATTGAACAGTGTGAGTTAATTTTTCCAGAGCCAATGCCGCCTAAACGATGTTAGCACTTTGCTGTGTTATTGTCGCATCAAATGAAGACGTGCAATGTAATTTAGCCCACCAAAGTGTCGGCTTGTTCCATTATCCAACTTGTACAATGAAAATTCAACAAGAAAGTCTAAAACCGGAAAGAGAGACCGATCGCCTTCAAAATAAAATGTCCGAGTTTTTAACTGTCATTTTAATGATAGCTAATCTTAATAAATAAACAAATAGTGTTGCCTAAATATTGAACATAATTATACTTGTCGTATTTCTGCCACATATCCATACATTATTACTTAGAATGCTGTGATTTTATGTAATGATTCATTTGTATAACTTATAAATCAATTTATTTATTTGATTAAGGCTACTTAGGCTAATCTGTTACTTTGGGTGAACGTTAAAGGCTATACATAGTGTTATGAATTGTGATGAGTCTGACTGGTCAAAAGAGTTGATCTGACTGTGGGTCTGTTGTCATGGCAATAACACTACTTCTTTATTCTCGTAATGCAGGGACAAGATTAACAGAAGCAGCCACTTAGACTAAACATTGTATGCTTATATATTTAACATTATATACTGGATATAGCCTATAGGCTATATATTTAAATTTAACATGACTACATGCCTTAATTTAAATAGTTTTAACCACGAGAATCTCTACGTGGTGCTTATGTTCAATCTGTTCATAAAACGGGTCTTAAATGGTCGTAAACAATATAATTACATATCAAACACTGTTTTCACTGTTCAAGTCACTTTACTTTTAGAAATTAGACTTTTTCTATCCGTGCCTGATATCCGTTGGCAGCTGTGACAATATTTGGCAAACCTTTATGTATGCAGGCAGGGACATCCTGACCTCAAATGTGTGAGTCGTTGCCAGGAATAATTTATTTAATATGGTTCCAGCAAACATAAGTCATTTCTAATTAGGCTATTTATTTAATGTTTTTCAGCAACCCAAAAGCAAAGAATACCATAATTTCCCTAGCAATTTAGACACATGTAACATGTTTTATAGGCTACTTCCCGAAAATATAATCTAATTAATTTTCTTTCCACACTGTAGTTAGTTGGGTTAAGACCTTAAAAACTGGATGTTGTCCCATGTGTAGCCTATCCTCACACCAAGTTCACCAAGTCCTAAAATTTAATAACTTATTGTAGCCAATGTGGTGATCGTGTCACGCAACCCTACAATTAATTAAATTCATAGCCTCTCTTCAAGTAAGACTCTCGTACAGCAACTTTTATCATGGTGATGTGAGAAAATAGACAGAATAAAGTCGCTGGCCCTGTCTGTCACTCGTTTCACTGCATTTACCATAAAGGTTCAAATACGTATGCACTCCAAATGTAGGTTTAATTCATTTCGGATCACTTGACCACAGTAGACAACAGACCCACAGCAATGAAGTCAAAGCTGGAGATAAATCAACTCTTCTCTCAGTCAGACTCATCACAAGTCGTAATACATCATTAGGCTGCGTATCCTAGGTATGAATCACAGCACTCTATAATAATTCCAGCACCGATTGACATATTAATAAAAATAATGTATGGTTAAGTGGCAGAAATACAACAATTAGGCTATGAATTATGTTTAATATTTAGGCTTGACTATTTTTTTATTTATTAAGATTAGCTATCATTAAAATTACATGACACAACAATGACATATTATTTTGAAGGCGCACTTTCTCTATTTCCAGTTTTAGACTTTCTTGTTCAATTTTCATTGTACAAGTTGGATAATGGAACAAGCCGACGCTTTGGTGCATTAAATTACATTGCACGTCTTCATTCAATGTGACAGTAACACAGCATAGTGCTAACATCGTTTAGGCAGCATCACCTCTGGAAAAATTAACTCACACTGTTCAATATACATTTGCATTAGCGCAAGTAGGACAATGAAATTAGGAAATACCCCCTAAACTGGCTGTTTTCATCATACAATGTGAACAACTGTAGATGAATTATACTTCACGCACAAACCGTGGCTTTACTTGCCTTTTAGACCAGACTGTAACACAATGTATTTTCTAGTAAGAGGTGAAGTGGTAGGAACCTTGTTGGTGAGCATCGTATCTAGCAAATCACTGAAGACAATTCTTCCACAGAAAATATGAATTTGAGAGGGAAAGACTGATTGGTTTAATAATATGTATAGGCTACTGTTTGCAATAAATGGCAGACTTTAAATAAAATTAGCTAATTGTGTAAATGTCTAAAACATTTATATGTATAGAATGACAAGACAAAAACAATCAGAATCAATTGAAAATGCTTTTTTTAGCAAAATAAGAAGTGATTTATTTCACAGAAAATCCCCAAAGGGCAGCGAAATTTAAACATGCAGAGCTTTACTAATGTTAAGCATCGTATTTTAGTTTGTGTGCCATCAGTGTGTTTGAAATAACATTTACTGTACTCTTTACCTCAGTTCTTTCTTTCTGGTACATTTACAAAACAATAGCTGACCAAAAGCATTTGCATTTCACTGAGAGACACATTTAGATACATTTCGTTCAGCTGCACTATCTCTATGTTTTTAAACTCTACTTTTCCATTTTCTGTTGTAGCTCGTTTTCCAGCTGTTAGTGTCACTGTGGTGTGTGTGAGCGAAACGGACAGGGCAGGGCTAAGGGCTGCATAAACGTTCATATGGAATAGACCAACTTTTTCATTATTAGTAAAAAAGTATAGGCTAAGGAAGGTGGCCCTGCGGCCCGGATGTTGGCTGGCCCACCGGGAATTGTCCCGGTACTCCAGATGGCCAGACCGCCACTGGCCAAAATGCAATAGTGGTCAGCACCCTTCTTTTACTTATCAATCTCAGAACCCTAGAGATTAGGATTTTATTTTTATTTTGTTTTATTTAAATTTTTATTTTTTTAAAACCTGAAATAGCAGAGGGAAACCTCAATTGCAGAAAGCAACGAAACCTGCAAGAGAACGGGGAGGGGGGGCTTGGGGCGGAGGAAAGTCAATAACAAACAAACAAAATAACAAACAAAAAAATTTTAAAAAAGAAGACAACCAGCTGAACAGCAGCAATAAACAGCTGACATAGGAAGACAACTAAGAGAGAAATGAAAAAAAGAAACAGTCCAGCACAATTATTAAGCAACACAGCACAGCCATGAGGGCTGGCATAATAACAATTAATTTAAATAAGTAAGTGAAAGAAAAGCATCAAAAATAATTCTACCAGGGACAACCTAAATTTGTTGGTGTCTATGTGTGAGATTGTGTGTCTGTGTGCATATGGGTGTGTGTCTGTGTGTGTGTGTGTGTGTGTGTGTGTGTGTGGGTGTGGGTGTGTGTGTGTGTACGTGTGTGCGCATAAGCCTGTTAGAGAATGTAGTTGTTAGTGAGAGTGTGATACCACAACTGTGCGGCACCGACCCCAACAACAGGCAGACAAGAACCCCAGGAGCCAATAGGGGTGGGAGAAATAAATAAATAAATAAAAAAGATGCACTGCAACGCGAAGACCATCCAAATGCCAATCGACAACACAATGACGATGGAAAGCAAAAGGTGGAACCTGCGGAAGAGCAGCACCAGGACCGACCCAGGACCGACTCCCCACCCGCCCAGCACCCCACCGCCGCGGAACGCCAGCCAAACCAGCAACGAGGCAAAATGAACTAGCCCAGCTGCATGTCACCACCAACCAACCGTCACGGGCCGAGAATTCCAGGCACAAGCCCAGAATAAACCGGAGCACAGCCCTTCCCCGCACCCACACTGCACATCCTGAAAACTAACTTGATACTTCAGTCTTCAGAGGAGTCCGACAACCAGCCGACAGAGAAATGGGGAAGCATGGATCTGAAGCCAACGAAGCAAACCAGGGACACAAACGGTTCCCTCCAAACCAACGAGGAAATGCCTCCCCCGGATTCTAACGCCCAGCAGCCCCCCAATCGCCCTACAATCCCATCGCAGGGTCGTTGTCCCTAGGAGGCATGAGGCTCATCTGATTTGCTATGCAATATGCATAGTTCATGGATGCTATGTTCTAGCATACAGAGTCTGTGAGCACAATAATATGGTTTTCTTTGACATTGTAGCATCATTACAATAATTATACAGTTTGAACTATAACAAGACCAGTAAGGGAATCCAAAGGTCTTGCATAATTAGAGCAGAAAGGAGTAGTAATTTTGAATAATGGCTACTGTATTTAAATGTATTATAATTTGCCCTTTAAGGGCCTTACACAATATGCTTTCATATTTATGTGGGAAAATGAGTTGGGAGTCCATAGGTCCAAATGGGCCACTGGTGCTCCTCCACAGTTTTGATCTGACAGCTGATGCCAGTAGCTACATGAAACATATGACAGTTTATCTCACCTCACACACGTGCGCACCCACACACACCAAGACACGCACAAACTTGTCTACAAAACAATCATAAATGAGGCTGACAGGCAATAAATCTTTTTTACACCATGTCGCGTAGCCTGAAGTCAGCCCACAGACATATAGAATTGGTGACATTCATGATTATGTGCACCATATAGTGAGGCTTCAACAGATTCAATATGTACACCCACATACAGTACATACAGCTGCTCCGCTGGATTTGCATGCTTACAAACACACACTCACACACACACACACACACACACACACACGCATTGGATTTGCATTCTTCTGAAGATCAGTTTGGACTCCAGCAAGACATCTGTGGTGGCTGAGAATTGAATTGTTGAATGAATGGTTTGTTCAAAATGTGCCCAATTCACATACACACACAAATACCCAGGATTACAGTAAGAAATTTCGTGTATATATACTCCCAAATGTGTCTCTCCCATCCCAACACACAAGAGGAGGTTAGAATGTTTCAAACTAACATTTGCCTATCTGGCAAGTGTAATTTTATGTATAACTCATGCATGTGTTTCAGAGAGGCTCTCTTTATCTTCTTGACCGTGAATGGAGTGTGTGTGTGTGTGTGTGTGTGTGTGTGTGTGTGTGTGTGTGTGTGCGCGCGCGCGCTCACTGTGTGTCTGTCTATGTGGAGCAGAGCAAATACAGCTCATTAATCATCCCTGCTACCTGCTCAGCTAATGAAGCTAACTCTAGCTACACCTCAGGGACAAGAGCTATGGTCAGAGGTTGCACCTCCAGATTATAGAAGCCACACATGTAGTCTCACAATAGATCACTGCTAATTGACTTAAAACATCCCATAGCACATTAAGATCCCTCACACTGTGTTTTCAATATATGTTTAAAGTTGGTATTTCAATCAATAGACACATTTTAATTATCTTTTTAAAATTGTTTAGCAATAAGACTGAGCCTACATCGTTGCTCTCCCCCATCCTCTCTCCTCTCCTAATCCAATTTATCCCTTCTCCCCATTCCCTCTCTTGTTCATCTCACAGGCACAATATCGCTACATTGAGACCTATATTCCAAAATCACTTAAAGTCACATTGATCCACCCCCCACTGTTGGCCTGTTTCAGTTTCTCGGTATAACGAAGTCAGATAAACATTCGTGCACTCCGCAAGGATAGATTTTTTGGTGGTATTATGCTGAACTCATTCAAAATTACAGTAAAATACCAGAATTAGAATGAATTACATGATACATACATACATGAACGACTGCTTTGCTTCAGCCACTTTAATTTTAAGATGCAAATTATAACACACGGCAGATCCTTTTTTTACATTTATTTAGCTGACTGATTTCACCACCACACCCTACACCACCATGTTGCTCAACAAACAGAACAGGTTCTTATCTTTATAATCTGTCACTTTGAGAATGAGATGTTGAGGTTTTTCTTGATGTCTGCTTGCCAGAGTTGACGTGAATCAACCCAGATGACAAACATGTTAATTGACTAGGGCTAGGCCTTAGCAGCACATAATGTTTTTCTGTCTGACAAACACTTGAGACCAAAAAGCACACACGGTGCCTCACATTGGAAGACGTTGTCTAAGGCTAACAAATTATTGATTTTTCATGTTTGATAGTAAGAGGTGCTCAAAATTGAATGTCAACTATAGAATACTGACCACAAGCTTTTCAGAGGAACTAATGAAACACATTTCAGTATGAAGAAATTAGCCCAAGGCTAGTGAATCAGCTAGAAAAGGTGGAGGCAATTAAACTCTCTTTAACTTGCTTTGCCTGTAG
This sequence comes from Micropterus dolomieu, assembly GCF_021292245.1. Taxonomy (NCBI): domain Eukaryota; kingdom Metazoa; phylum Chordata; class Actinopteri; order Centrarchiformes; family Centrarchidae; genus Micropterus; species Micropterus dolomieu. Next base: position 17,011,726 of record NC_060172.1, on the reverse strand, counting down.
ACATCTCTTCCAATTGGATAGTAAGTAAAAAGGCTTATATATTGAGAAAATGCATGATGTTAACAATGTACAGTGTGAATGCAGGTTAATGGCAATGTGCAAATCCACCCAACCATGTCGTCCCCATCCTTTCCTTGACCTACTTTTTCTTTTGGGCACCATCTCCCAACAAAGACCTCATTGGCATAATCAGAAAGGTTATACACCAGGTGGTCAAAGGTGATACATGACAAATTGATTTCATATAATTTTGCTTAATATAGGATGGAATATAATAGTAATAAGTTTATGGGATTCATTCTGTTTGGACTCGCTGGACCTCTCGTTTCTCCCATCCGTTATCTATGATACAGGCCAGTAATATGCTGCAGTGCTGCCAAAAAGCCATCCATTTTGCTGCATATTAATCAGGCCTGGATGACTGGGCAACAGCATGAAATTGGTGAGCAAATATCCGGGATGGCTGCTAGAAATTATTTCTTTAGTCTTGTTTTTGGATAATGAGCAGATGAAGTGGACAATGTCACTGATGTGGTTTACTAGGTAATGTGGAGAATTACATACAACACACTTTTTGCTCGAGGTTTTAAAAAAATATTTCTTGCACAGATTATTGCATTTTACAGTTATTGTGTTATTAGCAGCAACAAATATATAACGTCCAGTTACACTTTCAAAATAAAACGCTAGTGTTTCAAAACATCACTATTTTGAAACAGCACGTTATTAAAGTTGTGAAACGTGGCAATTTGGTTAGGCACAAAACTACTTGGATCGGTTTAGGCAACAAAACTACTTGGTTAAGGTTAGGAAAAGATCATGGTTTGTGGTAAAATAACTACATACGTCAGTTAAAACGTAAGTTAACTAACGTCACTTGCGTAACTTAAAATACTTAATATTTAATAAAAAATATTTAATGGTGACTTTTTGTTGCACACGAGACCCAACACCGCTCTCCTGGTTCAAAGTCCGGGTTCTGGCCTTCCATCCACCCCAACCACCTCCTTACTCAGTCTTTTGTGTTAAATATCTTACGCCAACCTTTACCATCAAGAATTGATGCTACAGGACTTCAATCACTGCGTTGAACTATGACGCTATAGGGATCCCCAGGGCGCTACAAACTAATGCCGATGGGTCTTGACCATGCGTCCATATATGACGAGTCGGGGAGCGAGAACGGGTTGTTTATTCAGTGTTTGCATGCTGTTACATAAAAGAAAAAACAGTTTAACTTAGTGGTGTGCACATATACTTTCAGGGGTAGGGCAAAAAAAATCTAACTGTAATGATGTCTGGAGCAAAGAGTCCCATGCCCTATGATAGATGGGACATTTAGACATGGTGATGGCAGGGAGGGCAAAAACAGCTAAAATCCTTCAGAAATGCCATCCATAAAGCCTTTTTGACAAAAAAAGTGCAATTTCCAGTTGGCATATAGGAAACATGTGGAGAACAATTGGATTTGCCATTTGAAAAGGGCAATTTAGCACCCAAGACAGAAAGGGCAGGAGTAGCTGCCCACTCTGCCACCCTCCTGTGGACATCACAGGAATGAGCTGGCTGGCCATCCTTCCTTGCGCAGTATGGTGCGATCATTCCTACACATATTGTAGTATGTACTCTTGAACTAACTGGTTGAAAATAAGTTAGTCAGCGATATGTGGATGGACAGAAAAAAGAGAGGGACTTAATGAGCCTTTCTGAAAAAAAAATTAAAATAAGTGTGAGAATGAGGAGGCCATGTTTTCAAATTGGAAGACCCTTAACTTTATGCAAATTGTTGATGCCTTGACAAGGAGCAAGAGGAAAACCTTTGTGGCCTCTTACAGACATTGCCTTCCCTTTAGCTGTTGCACCCACAGCAGTGTTTTAGGTGTTACTTCAAACGATGGTCTTTTAACCGCAGCAACTTACATAAATAACCTATATGTAACTAGTTAACTGTGTACCCCTCTAGCTACATCACTTGGTAACCCTCAAGTCAGTCAGTGTTGCAGGTTACACTTCCTAATGTTATGGAATTTTTAACAATAACTTTTATGCAGAGAAGATGACTTTATGAGGTTCTTTACTGTAGCCAGCTACCTAATAGGCCTAACATATTTCTACATCAATGTACATGCAGAAAAGGGTACATATTTTTTCTCCAAGTTGACAAGTTGGAAATCTGACTTCAGTTGGCGTTCTAGGATAGTTTTTCTGGTTGGAGATCAGAAATTTCCAAGTTCGAAGTTGCCTGGAACGCAGCATTAGTCCCCCATCCCCTGCTGCTTGAAAAAAATCCTCATCACCATGCTTTACATAGGCGATTGATTTAGATAGACGAGGTGATTATCTTGTACTGGGCACCTGGTGGAGCTACACAAATGGCAGTAGTCATCTAATCAACCATTCAGCTCAAATTCTTCTGGCCTCCGGATTCTCGCCACTAGATTATTACAAACATAACAACTGCAAAGGGTTGGAACAGGTACTGACTCAAAATGTTTCAGCTTAATTTGAAAAATAAAATCCACTTTTGTTTTAGCCATATTGCTGAAGTGCCTTGAGGGGTGTCCATTGGTCAGTCCACCACTTTGGTCCAGAGTGAAGGATAGGTGTTTTCAAAGAGGTGTCAAGGAAACCATTTACACCTGGGTTGAGAAGCTGTCGCTTAACAGGGTAGGGGGTCTGCGACACCACTTGTCCCCCACTTACATTGCTGTCCTTTTTCAGCATTCCCAGGAAACAAAACAAACGTTCATTTTTTGGCCTCAGGTGAAGATGCCAATGATGGTCGTTCAGACTTGGCCTCAGTTGGCTTTGACGACCATAACGACTGTCATTACAAAAGCCAGGAGCACTAAGGAACCAGTGGTATCGATCATCTTGACAAACAACTCCACAGAGGTTAAATAACTAAGTTTCCCTACCAGTCAGTCAGAAGTGAAGAAGTCTCTTGGATGAGGGACAAACTGTTTTCTAGTATCTAAGTCCAGTTAACCTTGATTTTAACATTCCTTGGATAACTATGACATAGATGACTAAGAACCTCATACAAACAGATTTGTTAAGTGGCTTGTAGATGTAGATTTTCTCGTATTTTGAATTTTCTCTTAGGCATGAAAAAAATTTACGAGTGGTTCAGACCTGCTTTAGGAGTCATTTGCAATTTTGCTTTTATCCCAAGTTTTTCATTAATGGATATATACCTTGTGTGTATAAATACTAGGGGTACAACGGATCACAATGCTCACGGTTCAGAGCATTTTATAATGCTCTGTCTGTGGTCACCACTCTGTCTTGCTTAATGTCCGGCACTATCTTATTGGTTACAGGCAGCAAAATATTACTGAAGCTGCAATAAACATCATAATCTTATGATCTATTTCAAGGATGACAAGCACGGTCAGTGTTCCAGTTACACCACTGAATGTATTGCCCTAAGTCCCAGCCTACCCTAATTCTAATCATCACCCTTCAGAGTTAAGCATAGCATGCATCTGTCTTTTGTATCTTTTCACTGCAACTCTGGATCGCATAAAAAAGAAACTTGACCAGAGAATGTGCGGTCCTCCACGCAAACTCTGAGCCATGCATACGGACATAAACTGGAGAAATGAGAAGCGGCGACTCACATGGCAGAAGGATGAAACTGTTTGAAATGGATATTAAGATGTAAAATAAATCAAAATATTTGCAGCGCACACAAAAAGAACCATCATTTAGGATAATAACCACAAATGTAGATGTCTTTGCAAAAGAACCCCTCATATGTTGTACAGTTTAATTGGGAATAGTACTAATACTTACATGCGGTGCAATATTTTCTCATAAATAAGAAACAGTAGGACATATTACATTTATATTGATGTTTCTGATGCCTCAGTCGACCAAAAGTGAGTGCATAGCTTTATATATTATCACGTTTGTTGCCTTGTGGTATTTGAGCCAAACGTTGTGCACCAGAGTGTGGATGTGATGTGGTGCTTGTAAAATACTATGGAAAAATAACATTAAAGAGGTCATTATGCTTTTTTGGCTGCAGCTGGCGTGGCTGGCTGGAGTGTGGCAGGAAGGGTTGGATATTCTAGTGGCTCCAGAGGCTTGGAACTGGCAGGCAGGTTGAATGGGCAATCTGGAGACAAGACGGATATTCATAAAGAACAGGTTACTTGACAAAACAGGCACAGCGCTAGACTTTAAGGCTCAACCTACAGCACACGACAATCAGGCAGGGAATGGATGTTTGGCCTCTCATTAAGAAGTGGTGGACCAATCCCATTGTCCCCCCTAAGCCCTGAACCCTCACAGACTTTACTGACGTCACTTGGAAAGTGATCGAGTGCAAGAGGCTGCAAGGGCTCAAAATGCTGTAAACCGGAATGGGACAGCACTTTGCCACATTATCACGTTAACTTCACGACACTGAAACACGTTGCACACTTTTTTTAATTTTATGCTTTTGCCTGATTTTTAAGTCCTGCTGGCTCTTGCCCTTCAGAGTGGAGGAGAGGTAAATGTCAATATATATTTGTCAATAATCAATACACTATTGTTGGTCAAAACAACATCATTAAGCAAAAACTAAAATAAATGAATAAACGAAGTGTTTAATAAGGTGATTGTATTCCCCTTACTTCATGTGTTCTATGTACCATCTGAAGTTAAGAAAAATTCTCTAAATGTTCAAATCAGAATTGGTGTCGATGCTTGTTTGTTTACTGCTTTCTTCTTTTTGTCTTATAATGTGGATTTGCCCTGATTTTTCTCTTGCTTCAGGGCTTCCCCTGGTAATCACTGTGTTTCATGTCATACTGCTATGAACTGTGGGCAGTTCCCTCAGGCAAAGTCTGCAGAAATGCAGACTTAAGAAAAGGGAAAAGGGCTCAATGTCCGCGGGAGAGCCCTCGCGCACTTGACGATTCGACAGTGGGACAGCCCTAAGCCCTGACAGACTTCCCGGAAATGCGCCTCAAAGTCTGTTAGTCTCTGAGGGTGGACATTGGGATTGGGCCGTGGAGATGGCTGACAGGAACAGGTGTGTGATTGCCAGCAGGTGCAGCTTGTGCCAACCCAGGAAGCCAGACACGCCCTGGACTCTAACTGAGAGAAAGGAGAGAAAAAGCAGACCAAACAAAAAACACACCATGCCTTACTCACCCAAAGGGAAAAAAACTAATCAAAAACACACTCTGTCTCAAACTCAGGTGTCAGATGCAGGAGTCATGACAAAGTCCACCCCAAAGGGAGTTCCCATCTCCCACAGAAAACACTGCTCTGAACTGCCTGAAAACAGCTTGTTTGTAGTCCAACTCTTTCTTCCGCTTTATGCCGACGTCACAAAAAACACGTGTCGTAATGCTTGCCTAGCGGCTAGTCAGACACGCCCTCAAAAACACTCTGAGATGCAGCACACAGTAACAAGCCGTCCGCCTGCTGTCTCTCCTCTCCCTTACGAACATTAGCAGTCCACCAGGCAGTCAATGGACATAAAGTTGTTTCCATGATGTAGAGACAGAGTACAGTTAAAACTTTCATGAAAGATGCATTTTTACAAATTAATAACTCACCACTCTGAAACTCATGCTCCAGTCCATGTTGCTAAGCTGGTAAGGGGAACATATACAGCTAAACCGAAGCCATGTTTACCGGCTTTTCCATCCTACTCTGCTTCTGATTGGCTAGTGCATGTGTAACTCCCAACAAAGATCTTTTAGAAATGAGATGCATTACCCCACAGCTAAAAAGGAGCGTTCAACACACAGGGTGAAAAGAGGAGCTGCAGCAATGTAAAGTATGTCAAACAAATATGGTGTTTTTTGAAAATGAAAGCATGTAAACCTGTTCTGGTACAACTCCTAAATAAAATTATGAACCTGCAAATGAGCATAATATGACCACTTTAAGTAGATCGGGCTTGTGCCACATAAAACTCATAGTCAAATTTCTTTTGAGTATCACCTGTCAAGCAGACAGGCTGACTCCAGGCCTAAAACACCCCAAAAGGAGGGGGTGAATTTCCACTCTGAGTGCTGGTTGGGAAGTTTCAACCATAAAAACCACCATCTCTGGTGAAGTTCAGATTACTGACTCTACTCATGACTGTTAAAATGACAATTTAACCTTGTCCAGAGACGTAACCCCTTCCAAAAAACTAGGGGCTGTCAGGTTGCCTGTCAGCCTAGTCCACACTACACGATTTTTAGCCCAATTTGCCGCTTGGCGACCGTCAGGCTGTGATCAGGAGTAAATCAGCGGATGATCGCCAGTCGCAACTACTTAACGACGCATCACAACGGCTTCCCGACACATTTCTGACACATTGCCAACGTATGCCAGATATCTAGCATGCCAAATATCTGGAAGAGTAGGCCGACTCGACATCCACATCCAGCCAATGAGAGCAGGCAGCTGGCAGAGCAGGCAGCTACTTTTTCATCACAAAACATTTTTTACTGACATCTGGCTCTCTCTGTAGCTCAGACAATCCCTGCTACCTGCGTGTGCTATTCCATTCTTTCACTCATATTCTTTGTCTTTATAATTACTCTTTATAATAACAAACAAAAGCTTTTGTCTGTAGGTTCGCGTCATTTCCAGTTTCACATTTCACGTGTGTTTTCTTGACAAAAAGTGGTTTGGAGACCAGCGTTGGGTGACAGAGTCGCTGTCAGCTTGAGTAATGTGTGACCCCCTGTCACCGATCAGTGTATAGTGTGAACAGCACGGCCATCGGCCCACGCGGAAAGTCGTGTAGTCTGCACGAGCGTCAAATGGACAGAGGCCATAAACTAGACTAACACACACAGCCACAGACCAAAGGAAAGGGTCTCCTTTGTTTACTCTGTTACTGTGGAACTATATGACCACAGACTACAGATAAAATGCTACAGCACTTTGTCATTTTGAAGAGACACCGAATAGTTTCTTTTTACAGGCAAAAGGACAAATGATATACCAAAAGGACAAATGTCAAAACGGACAAATAATATGGTACAGAAATATTATCCTGTGTTATACAATTCATTTTCCCAGCTCCTGGGCTAAGTATTAAATTTAAAGTTTAAGTAATGAAGAGTTATTTCCAGGCTCCTTTTATGAAACCAGTGTCCACAAAGGACAAAAGAGGTATAACATGCCATTGTTCTTAAACTTCATCTTCTCGTGCTCAGTTATCTAACACTGTCTGTGTTTTGTTTTAACTGAAGCCATGTTTCAAATACATGCTGATATATCTTAAGAATGTGTAACAATATATATTAGACTGGAAATATTTAGTTAAACTGTTCTGTTCATCCACTATGATCACTATAAAATGTTGTTTAACTGTAACAATTCTAATTGTTACGGACGATTAACAATAGCTTTTCCTTTACTTTATAACAAATGCACAAATTAAGAACTGTGTAACTGTTAATGGTATTTAAGAAAAGTGTTGATATTGTAGAATGATATGTGATTAAAGAGGTGGTATTATGCTCATTTTCAGGTTCAAAATCCTATTTAGGGGTTGTATCAGAACAGGTTTACATGTTTAATTTTCAAAAAACACCATATTTTTTTTCATACTGCATATTGCTGCAGCTCCTCTTTTCAACCCGTGTTGAAAGCTTTGTTTTAGCTATGGAATGATACATCTTGTCTCTCAATGATCTTTGTTGGGAGTTGCACATGCGCAGTACTAGTTAAGGATTACTAGCCAATCAGAAGCAGAGAAGGGCGAGTCATCAAGAAGCCTGTAAACAGCTTAGATTCAGCTGTTGGCTACATGTTGCCAACCAGCTTGGCAACATGGACTTGAACAAGAGTTTGAGAGTGGTGAGTTATTAATCTGTAACAAAAGTATTTTTCATCCATAAAGTTTTAACAGAACTCTGTCTCTACATCACAGTAACAACTTTATGTCCATTGACTGCCTGGAGGGTAGCTAGTGTTTGGAAGGAAGAGGAGAAGTGTGTGCTGCAGCTCAGTGTTTCGCCACCAGTGTTTTTGAGGGCGTGTCAGACTAGCCGCTTGGCGAGCATTATATGAGGCGCATTTAGCTTTCATCCCTGTGTCGTCACAGGGATGAGCGGCTGGACTACAAATGAGCTGTTTTCAGGCAGTTCAGAGCAGTGTTTTCTGTGGGAGATGGGAACTCCCTTTGGGATGGACTTTGGGCTTTTTCACTTTGCAAACCTATTACATGAACAAAAAGGTAGATAACTCAATAAAGAAGTCTCTTCCAGACGCCTCTCCTCGTCTGAAGGCTGGGTGGTCACACGAAATAGTGATTTGATTTAGATTTTTCTTGATACCCAATTCCGATTTTTTGGTTTGACAGTTCACATTAATGTTTAAATGTGGTCCATATCAGACTCCAGTGTGTACTCTTCATTGCCTGAAAGTGACCTGCATGTGTAGAAGAATAATACAATGTCAAACGCAGGTTAGCTCTGGTTATTATACATGCTAACCCTCCCGATTTTCACGGGAGACTCCCATTACAGTTTCTGGCGCTGTACAATGCAACTGCCCCACAACTTACCACCTCTCTCCCTCCCTCTCTCTCAACTGTGTCCGCACGGACAAGTAGCATGCACATATCTCAGATGAGAGCTCCGCTGGATTTCAGGTGGAAGAAAGGGAATTTGTGAGCAGATGACAGCGAGGTAGAGAAGATGGGGAGCCACATGTTTAATAATGGCTTTTGTGAAACTTTTTCATTCACCACGGCTCAGTCTACTGCAGAAATGTGACAACAGCTGCTCTAGAGTGATGTCAAAGTCACATCAATTCCGACCTGAGTGTCCAGACTCAGGTCACATTTAAAAATATCCAATTATCCTGTATTGGATTTGGACCAAATATGAAAGTGGCCCAAATCCAAACTGGAAAAGATTAGATTCCATGTGACTTGGCCTGTTCACACTGTTATAAAAAGATCAGATGTGAGTAACATATGAGCCAAAAAAAAAAACTGATTTGGGTCACATTGGCCTGCAGTCTGAACGTAGCCTTAGTTAAATGATAAATAAGTAGTAAATAGAGGCCAGCTTTGCGCGCTCCCAAATAAATTAAAGTATAGCGTATTATTATCCTTACGCCTTATAGACTTGAAAGCAGATAATGCAGAGAATCTTGCTTTCTTGGAGGTGAATTGTTGATTGTGTGAAAGTTCAAGTGTTTTCTGGGGTTTATCTTTTGACATCGCCCACCATGGGGCCACAGCGGTGTAGTCACAAGTCTAGTTCAACGAAACACCTTAAGCAGTATTAGTTGCTCAAAGTTTCAGAGAGTTTAACATGACTGGCGCTGTTTTCTGGGGTTTTTAATTTAACATCGCCCACCATAGGGGCTACAGCACTGCAACAACAAGTCTAGTTCAACACAATATCTCTAACCCCATAGATTCAACTGAGTTTCTGAGATTTTGTCCACAGCACGTATTGGCTAACGCTAACTATTGCACTTTAACAGACCAGCTGAATCATCAGCCATAAGAGTTGTAGCAGTAGCTTGTCAGTGGTTTGTCCTGTCACCAGCCCCATCAAATAAAACAGTCCCTTCACTCATGGTTTCAATAGTAAACTGTCATAGGAATGATAATTACTGACAAAAAACATTATATTCTAACCAGAAACATTTAAGAAAACATAAAGTGCAAAGCATCTTCTGTATTTCATACAGGTTTTTTCAGTAATTTTTAACAAAGCTTCCGTAGTCGAAATGCATCACGGGATGTCTGAGGGACGGCCTTTAAAGCTGATAGGCTGTACTACATTGCAGGTGTGTGAACCTCTGTCTCTTACATGCAGTAACATCTAGTTGCGAGATTGTGATGTAGAGGCAGGATGGTGTACTGAGATTCAATGTGGATTTATGTATGCTTTCTCTTACCTGTGGCTAAATTGTCTTATAGCGGACAATTAAACTTCTCAGTAACAAAATGAGTAACAAAAGTTTCAAATGCGTATGCACACTTGTAAGCTTGATAAATCACAATCAACTTAAAATGTTGCCTATGTCAGGAAGCGCCATATCCGATCCCTTCAAACGCTTACAACTGTCTATAAATGGTTAGTGGAATTAATATTAATACGTACAGAGGAGCTACAAAACGAGATTTAACTCAGCGTGAAAACACAAAACAGATGGCTCTCACAGGATGTTTACAAATGCGTGCGCGAGTGTTTATTTATCGTACTTGTTTTAAAACTCTCAGTAACAAATATTTCAAATGCATGCGCTCGTGCACCATAGGAAAAGGGGTGCTGTGGCTCCCCTCTGTTTATAACAGATATGCAAGAACGGGGCATTCCTCCTGCGTAGTGACGTCACTGACCGAAGGGGGACACTCACACACACGCAAGACGGTATGATCCCGGTACTAATTTGGATTCGCCCGTTTGAAAAGAGAGTACACCAAATGCATTACATCTGTGTTTAAACGTGTATTTAGGTTACACAAACAATCCACTCACTTAACAACGATGGCGATGAGTTAAAAGAAATAGGCCGTGACTTATTGTAAACGACAATGAAATAGTGTTATTTTCCAGAACAAACAGCGCATCACATCCATACCATCGTTTGGCTCGATTAGGAAGCTATAGGCTAGTGTTAGTTTTTGTTTGTTTTAAACTCTCAGTAACAAAAATGATTCAGATGTGTGTGGGAGAATCGGATGGGATCACAGCTAGACAGCTGTTGGTTTGACATGAATGTGCGAACACGGTTGTATATTCATCGCCGTCTAACTCTGCATAGACCATGATGTCAGACTAAACTGGTATTGCAGGATAAAACTGTGAAAGTAGAACGTAGATGCTTTATCTTTATCATTGTAGGATACAGTAGTTCCTGATAACAACACTGCATCACATAGACTAAATGTTACGAGGAGCAAACGGTATAGTTAGTGAATGGGATGGATTTATGTGTGAGAACACAAAACAGATGGCTCTCACAAGATGTTTACAAATGCAGGCGTGGTTATTTTTCGTTCGCATTCCTCCTGAGTAGTGACGTCACTGGCCGAAGGGGGACACACATATGCAAGACGGGATGACCCCGGTTGAAAAGAGAGTAAACCAAATGCATTCCACCTATTTTACCAATAAGGTGATGTCATTCAGAGCCTCTATTACTCCCACGGCCTCTTACTCAGAGGTCCCTCACCAGCAACAAGACAGTTTTAACTAGTTTTATCCCATCGACTTGTCTGAGCTTTTAAAAACAGTATCACAAATGAGAGTGTCCTCCAGCCCACTTGAGTAATACCTACAAAGTTTTTACTGAAAGTAATGGATTCTGTTGGGCCCCATTTGATCTCTGTGTTTAACAGCTCCCTATCTACTGTTTGTGTCCCTGATTATTTTAAAAAAGATCCCTCCCTCCCACAAAATTTTAGACCAATTTCAAAACTGCCTTTTATTGCAAAGATTCTAGAAAGAATTGTGTCCAAACAGCTGCTCACTGTACTGGAAAATAACAAATTGAAAAACAGATTGAAAAGTTTCAGTCTGGTTTCAGGAAGTACCACAGCACTGAGACTGCCCTGCTTAAAGTCACCAATGACCTTTTAATGTCTGCTGATGAAGGTATGTGCTCAGTCCTGGTACTCCTGGACCTTAGCGCTTCTTTTGACACCATTGATCACAACATCATGTTAGACAGACTGAGGCACTGGGTGGGGATCTCTGGTACTGCCTTAGAATGGTTTTCATCCTACCTGTCAAATAGGAAGTTTTGTGTGTCTGTAAACAACTGTCTCTTCGTTCTGTCCAGTTAAATATGGTGGGCCTCAGGGGTCGGTCTTAGGACCCATTTTGTTTTCCTTGTATCTGCTTCCTCTTGGACATATTATCCATAAACATGGTATTTCTTTTCATATTTATGCTGATGACACACAAATGTACTTGCCTGTCAGATCCACAGACCCTGCAATGCTGAGTTCACTTACCGACTGCCTTATTATATTTATATATTTTCTTCTGCTGAAGCTATTCTGTTGTTGTCCTGTCGCATCACCCATCTGCTGTTGAGTTTCAGTTGGTGGACAGATGGGCCTTACATTCTCATGTAAAAATGTTTTCTTTTCCGTCGATGAGGCCAGGTCCTGAGGCAATGAAACCATGATTCCCCCTCCACCATACTTCACAGTTGGGAAGAGGTTTTGATGTTGGTGTGCTGTGCCTTCCTCCACACATACGATTGTGTGTTCTTTCCAAACAACTTAACTTTGGTTTTATCTGTCTACAAAATATTTGCCAGTAGTGCTGTATAACATCCAGGTGCTCTTTTGCAAACTTCTTTTTTTGGACAGCAGTGGCTTCCTCCTATGAACTCCATTCTTGTTCAGTGTTTGTCGTATCGTAGAGTTGTCAACAGAGATGTTAGCATGTTGCAGAGGTTTCTGTAAATCTTCAGCTGACAATCTAGGATCCTTCTTAACCTCATTTTGCCTTCCACGCTGTGATCATGCAGTCACCTTTGCAGGACAGCCACTCCTAGGAGAGAAGCAACAGTGCTAAACTTTCTCCATTTATAGAAAATTTGCCATACCGTGTACTGGACATCAAGGCTTTCAGAGATACTTTTGTAACCCTTTCCAGCTTCCAGTCAACAATTCTTAATCTTAGTTCTTCTGTGAGCTCTTTTGGTCGAGACATGGTTCACATCAGGCAATGCAAAGTAAAAATTGGTGTGTTTTTTATAGGGCAGGGCAGCTCTTACCAACACCTTCAATCTCATCTCATTGATTGGACTCCAGGTTAGCTGACTCCTGTCTCCAATGAGCTTTTGGAGAAGTAATTATCCTTAAACACACTGTGGAAACTGTGAATGTTTCCACGGTGTGTTTAAGCTATCATGCTGTAATTAATTGTTATTACATTATTTAAATTAAAGACATTTCAACACCTTCTCCTGTTTTTTAAGGACTGCTTCAGACACCACTTTTGTGAGTTGGAGACGACCATCATACAGAACATCAGATGGTCCCGGCTGTGGTGCAGAGTCTAATTGATCTTTTGAATAGAATTAAATAAAACTGTACATGCCTGATTGATAGCCTATTACTACCAGGCCTATTGGCCATATCTTCACAGTTAGCAAGTCCCTTAATTGCACTGCTGTGCTGTCTATTTAACAGTTTGTTATTCTTTACAATGAGCCTTTCAGCCTGGTAGAACTGCTGGCATGGTTGTTTACTCTTGGGGTGGTGATACTCTGGTGAACTCTCCTCTGTGACACATCCACCAATGTGTCCCTGAGCAAGATACTTAACTCCTAGTTGCTCCAGAGGCATGCGACCTCTGACATATATATATAGTAATTGTAAGTCGCTTTGGATAAAAGCATCAGCTAAATTAGGGGATATGGTTCAGTGACAGTGCATATTTTTAGTAGGCTAAAGTGGGGTCATGCAAAGTGACCATTTTATTACTATACTAAAAAAAGATAGGAAATTAAATTTCCACCACCAAAGCAAACTTTGGGAGCCTAGTGTAATGTGGTTAGTACAGCTGCTGTTATTGCGTTGTGTGGTGTGGGGACAGAGAGGACCCAAATGCAATGTTCGGAGGGAAGGAGGTTTATTGAGGGAGAAAGGGGTAGAGGGACTGGAGTGGAGGAAGAGGTGGATGTCGGGGAAGCACAGGCATGGGGAACCAAGGAGACGGGGGCCAGGGAGCCGGGGAACACTGGGGCTGAGGAAGTGAGGAGCGGTGGGAGAACAGGGGAGGACGCCGTGAGGGAAGTCTGAGGAGGAGAGGGCCGGTGGATGAGCCCAGCTGACTTAATGGAGGATGAGGGTGAGTGTACCTGGGAGGGAAACAGACAAAGAGACAGGGTTAGGGATGACGGCGACAAGGCACAGGGAAAATGTGAAAAAACATGAAAGCCTGAACACGGCGGTGGCACCGGGTATGGAGCAACGACGATCAAGCGAGGATGGTGTGGAGAACCGGGGTTGAAATACAGGCAGGCATGAGGTGATTACTGGCAGGTGTGGCAGGCTGACGAGGTGGCTGATGAGATGCAGGTGCAGGTAGT
>NC_060172.1:16987325-16997646 GCF_021292245.1 Micropterus dolomieu | reverse complement strand
GAGAGAGAGAGAGAGAACACACAGGGAGGCAGGCAGGGAACAGAAAACCAAGGAAAAAGCAGAATAACTGATAAAAAGGAGAAAAAACCAGGACACTCACCGTCAGCCGGGCTGCCACCACAACAGCTGCTGCAGAAATGTGAGCAAAATTAGAATTTCTATTGTAAGCTTGTTATTTCTTATATTGCAACCCTACCGTCCCTAAAACATTGTTAAAAATTAATGTTAAAACTGCTATATTATATCAAAATGTTCCCCGTTTGTTACAGTAGGTATGTTTTATAAAATTAGCATAGTTCATAGTGATACTGGGCTGTGTTAGACGTTTTAAAACTGAAACAAATATAAGATTTACCAGATTGTCCCTTAAAAAATGTGCTGCAGCAGCCGCCACCAAGGTCTCTCATATCAGAAAAGGAAGGAAAAGCTGGTTCTGTAGAATGACATGACAGTCCAAAGAAAAGGAGTCTAGAGACTGTGAAAGTCAGCAAGTTAGACAGGGGACTGGGAGAGCAAGACCACTGAAAGACAGAGATAGAGTCAGTCTAAGAACATCTAAGCAGGGCTTTAATTTCCCAGGTGGCCTTGCTGGGGATCTTGTGGCCCCCAATTCACCAACTTGGGCTGACGAGAACTCAGTCTGACCAAATGAAAGCAAATGGAAACTCCATCGTGATAAACAGGCCAATTAAGGCTTAACCAATACTCACAGTCTCAGATGACCTCTGACAGGTCGACTGTATGTGAGGATGGAGAAGAACTTTGATGCTGCTCCCATTGTGTAGAACTATAAACGTGTGTTAAGATGTAGATTTTCTGTCCCATGTATGAATCCAGTTTGAGAAATTTACTTTTCTTTTAGTATCGTCTATGATTATGCATGTAAAAGACTCTCCCTCTCAGGCAATGTGTTATTTTACATTAAAACAGTTTGTCAAGTCTGAAGCTGGGTGACTTGTGTAAGCCTCCAAGCTGTACTTCAGCCCATGAAAGGCTGTAAGGAAAGGAGTGATATCAGTATACAAGCTTCTTAATTAATTATGCTCTGAACTGTGTAAAAAAAAAAAAAGGGTCCACCTCACATCTTTCATCTCTAAAATCTAAGAGGCAGTCAACAGACAGAAAAATGCAATTAGTTTTTGTTTGCACCTCAAACTGGATAGATTGCCTGAGAAGCAAACAATGAAGCCGCAAAATACAACTACTGCTTATGCGATCAGTCTTCATTTTTTATGCCTGGTCGGCATGATAATGAAAGGATTTTGAGCAGATGTTATTGTTGTTGAGTTACAAAACTACTAATGTTTATAAAAGCAGCAATTACCAAATGTTTGTGCCAAAGCACCATTTCTTTTCCTCAGAGAAGTGCAGTTTTATTATTCACACACTAAAAGGCCCCCACTGCCAGTTTCTTCAGTAAGCCGACAAAAGACGGACCTCCGGAGCAATTCCCTGGCAGAGAAAGTGGCCGGCCAACGGCTTTAAGCTGTCCTAACCAAGAACGCATGGAACTCAGTAAGACCAAACCAAGGCGTTCTGTGATCAGTGATGTCCAATAGTTGTTAATAGATTATCTTTAACTCTTAAAACTCATAGTTCATTAGCTGCCCATGTGAATCAAACCCCACATTCTCATTGTTTAGCCATTGTTTATTTCTTTGATGTATATTTAACCGCATTTATGTCACCTTAGTTAGTTAATAAACTTCACTGTAATCACAGAAATTGTGTGTGTGTGTTGCCTAATGTTACCTCCGACTCCCTCTCATGAGAATTTACCCTTCGATATGAGACTGACTGATTGATTTAAGATAACTGAGCGATTATTAACTAACTGATCACTAGTGAATAATTGTATAATTATTAACCATACCTAGGGAATCCCGAGACCCTGGGCGAACGGAATTTCCCGAGACCCTGGTCTGGTTGATGGTAGGCGCTGGCATCCCGGTGCCTGGAGCCCCGACTGAAGTCTGTTGATGGTAGGCGGCCGGGGGCACTAGCATCCTGGTGCACGGTGTCCCGGCTGGAGCCGGTTGCTGAAATCACTGCTGTGGTTCCTAGAGGTGTATGACTGGAGGTGATGGCATCTCCGTGCCGGGAGCCCCTATTGGGACTGGCTGCTGTATAATGTAAGCTGCTGGTGCTGTTGTTGTAAGCACTGATGCGAGGTGGAGGTTTCAGAATTGCTGACATGATAGCGTTGAAAAGTTTGTTGTATTGTCTGTTCTGTAAATGGGATTCTTTCATCTTCAACAGTTTTTCGACATGGGACCTTGCTGAAGTGGGGTAACGCTGTGATCAGCTGTTCTTGTGAGGTGAATTCTCGGGTGAAATGTTCCCGATTGTTGAGATTAAGCGGACCACGGAAGAGATGGAGTTAAGCTGGACTCACCGACTTCCTGGCCGGCTTTATAATTGTGGAAAACGGAGTCTCAGCATGGAGACGGAAGAGAAGAGTTCGTCTTCTGGTGCAGGGTCTGCTGCCTTGGACATTGAAAATGACTGTCGTGAGTTCATCAGAATAATTCATTGTCTGTTGGCGATTTACCGACACTTCTCGAAGAGGTAAGTGACTGGATAGAGTAGCTTGTGGTGATTCATCATATGGCATAGCAGCATTAGCAAATCGTGCTCGACAAGCTGTTGCTTGGTCTCAGTTCAGGTGCGGAATGTGAGAGCCGTGCAAGATACGAGAGCGAAGAAGAGGAGTATTTATGGAAATTCTGCGATGACGTGGTTTATATGTGGTCCCGCACCTGAAACTCTGCTAATTAGCACCACTCAAATAAAACATGTGGTTAACATTTTGAATCACTTAGGTTTATGAAAAGATCATGGTTTGAAGTAATCAAGTTATGTAACTTAAATAAGTTATATTAATACATTACTTAGCTCAAGTTAAAAAGACGTCAATGTTGACTATTGGTTTCACACGGGAAACAAACACTGGTTTTCTGGGCAAAGTCCCTAGCCATGTTCGCTCTTGATAAAATCCAGCACCCGTCCCACCCCAACCATTTTTCCTCAAGTTACTAGGACAATACTGAACTAATCTACCCATAATCAACAGGTGAAATAAAATTATTTTACCAATGAAGTCCAAATTAATTCTAACCTTCTGAGGTCTATACAACATATTTTTAGCCTTGCTAGCAGTATGGATGGCACTGCTGGTGCAGCCCTTTGGTCAAGACGGACATTCATATTCAGGATGGCAGGATGATTTGTAATCACTTTGGTAAACATGGTAAACATTTACACATTTAACTACTTAATATCAGCATTGTCATGTGATCATGCAGACATGAGCATTTATCTCAAAACAACACTGTGCTGAAGTATGGCATCAAAGAGTTGCTTGAATATTGTTATATATTTATTTATACATATACATATTTATATAATGTGAAGCACTTTAGAAAAAAAAGTGAATACATTGTATATTGCCACTTAAGGAGTCACACCAAAAGTAGTAGCAATGGTGAATATTAAAATGAGTAAGACAAATATGGAAGACAATAATGTTAAATGTTTCAGTGTATGCCAAATGCTGATATGAGACTTGCAGGTTATAAACATCTTAAAGGGTTCACTGACATTGAAACTGAAATTTCAAGAAGGTCTCAACAATGTGACTTGAGGTTTTCTTTAATGTCTGTATAGCATTTCAAAATCCTTTTCAACTGTCCATCAAATTTTCTTATGACATTCCTACATTTAACAAGGTCAGAACGTGTCAACCCTGACTCTGACTCTGACAACACAGTTATGCTGTTTTCTAAATTTAACCACACTCCAAAAACAAAGAAGCCACCCTATGAGATCATGAGATTCACAGGGGCAACTGAAAATGACCTGCTCTTCAATGAGCATTTTTGTTGTAGGAAGATATTTATAGCTAAAAGGAAATGCAATTAACCACAAATGTAAGCAGACTTAAATTCCCCAGCTGACAGTCAATTTTTCTGCTTTCCTGCTTTAACCTTAGAGCACATGGATGTATCACAATTAATTTAGCAGTTAAATTTTAAGATGATCAATATACATTTAATATTAATTAGACTAAGTCATTTCACAGTCCTCATATTGTTCAGTTACTGAAAAATTATTTCAAATGTAGGAAAAGGACAACCAATTTCAACCTGGGGAATGTGGAACGCCATCTTCACCAGAAATGGATCACAGGAGCCCACTGACATGGCATTCTCAGCTCAGCTCTAAGGTCAAGTTTAGGAGTACAATAATTAATAGTTTGCCAGTGACACATGGACTGATGATAAAGGTGTTTATTCCAAGCAGGAACTGACTGGGACAAAAATTCTACCCTGGCACTGTAGCCAAACCAGCCCACATTACAACGCCCACGCATCCCCACCCATGAAAACATGCATTCATTACTTAAATTTGTATTCAGTTGGTGAAATAACAGCACCATATGTAACGCATTTAAGTATTTAATGCATACAACTGGCAAACAATGCTTAGGCTACTACTATTTAAAGAGAACATGTTTATTACAAATTTACACAAAGTGAAGTCTACTACTGTAGAGTTAATTACAAACCCCAAATACATGTGTGTGTCACTGTTTTCTCCCTACCTCTACCACACTCCTCCCTGTCTCTGCTAGGCCTACAGTAGCATCCGTCCTCACTGCACTGGTACCGGAAGACCAGTGGTCTCTGGCTGTACTGATTCCAGCAACATCCTAATTAATGAACTCAGTATAGCATGTACACATTGCAGCAAAATGTTTTCTCACTGACTGGTCTAAACCTTGGAGTACAGATGAATAAACAAGTAATAACAACAGCACAAAAGGCAATAGAATATATATACACCTAGCAAAAACTGTAAGTATTAGCAGCAGTAATCGTGTGTGATTGTTTGTGTGTACCGACATGTTTTTACATTTTTAAATTCCTTATGATACACAATCATTTGTGAATTAAAATAAAGTATGCTAGTGTTGCCTGTGTGTCTGCTGCTTGTGTGTGTGTGTGTGAGTGTGAGAGAGTGATCTGTGTGTGTGATGTAGCTGCACAGGTTCCTCCTAGGGATGAAATGGTATGAAAATTTCATATCACGATTATAGTGACCAAAATTATCACGGTTATCAGTATTATCACAGTATTGTAAAAATGTGCTGAAAAAGATCAAAATGTAGTGATACAGACACTGAAACCATTTCAACAAGTTTTATATTGAAAACTACAATTACAATTGCCGAGATCGAGAATTGTGTGCAATAAAATAACAGCAAATACATTTTGTAAACATATGAAAATCATGAGTGTGCATTATTAAGATTTTATATTATATAGGTAGTAATACAATGACCCCGTGGACAATTACATGAAAACAAATAAGTTTTAGAAGACAGTGATAGTAACTGCAATGAGCCCAAAAACTGACGTAAATACAGAGGACTCTGTAGCGTTTCTAGATATGCTGGTTGGTTGACTAAACTGCGTAATGTGTTATGTGCAGTGGACAAATAGACTCTTAGCAAGTCAGACAGACAAACCAAAGCTAAAAGTTAACTCACCCTGCATTCACTATAAGGTCATTTTCTTCAATCAAGTTTCCCTCAGCGCTCTCATAAAAGCTAAAATACGACCGGACTTCAGAGTGACTGAAAAATCTCCGCAGCGCTGTCATTGACCCAAACAAACCCACGCTGCATTCTGCGCATGCGCGCCTGCTTGTGGGAGACGCTGGACAGTGTTTGCCGTGAGATTATAATAGCGCGGTTAACCGTACGCGGTTATCATGGAATTAAAATGTGTACGGTAATAATAACCGGGAATTTTACCATGGTTTAAACCGGTAATCGTTTCATCCCTAGTTCCTCCTACACACAAAAATATTTTGGTTCTTCAGCATTTCTTTGAGGTGGTTGAGGTGCTATATAGCACCGTTACCATGTAAAGAACCAGCTCAGCTCCTGTATGGTTCTTAAGAGGTTTTATAAACTCTCTTTTTAGTCTTTTGAAGAAACAACAACACTTAAAGAATGTATATTTCCTGATGATAACATATTAAAGCAGAGGTTCTCAACCTTTTTTCCCGCAAACTCCCCCAACATGTCTAAGGAAATATTCCAGGGCCCCCACAGGAGACTCTTTGGCTCGGCTGCGAACCGATCCAGTGAGAGCTGAAGGTCACGCACCTGATGATGCCATCAGGACCACATCATCCGCAAAAAGCAGTGACGAGATCCCAAGCCCCCCGAACCGCAGACCCTCCTCGCCACGACTACGCCTGTCGAGATTAACGAGAATCCCCCATCAGCCTCGAGCTCTGCCTGTACTAAAGAGGGCGTGTCAGTTGGATTTAGGAGTTCCTCAAAGTGTTCCTTCCACCGCCCAATTACCTCCCCAGTTGAGGTCAGCAGGGTCCCATCCTTACTGTACACAGCTTGGACGGTTCCCCGCTTCCCCCTCCTGAGATGGCGGACAGTTCCCCAGAAACACTTTGGTGCCGATCGAAAGTCCTTCTCCGAACTTCTCCCACACCCGCTGCTTTCCATCTGCCACAGCAGAGGCTGCAGTCCTTCAGGCCCGTCGGTACCTTGCAACCGCCTCCGGAGTCCTCCGAGACAACAAATCTCGGAAGGCCTCCTTCTTCAGTCGGACAGCTTCCCTGACCACCGGTGTCCACCACGGTGTTCGAGGGTTACTGCCCCTTGAGGCACCTAAGACCTTGAGACCACAGCTTTCCGCTTCAGCAATAGAGGTTTTGAACATTGCCCACTCCTGTCCAATGTCCCCAACCTCCATAGGGATGCCAGAAAAGCTCCGCTGGAGGTTTGAATTGAAGATCTCACAGACAGGGGCCTATTCCAGACGTTCCCAGTTCACCCGCACTACCCGTTTGGGCTTACCAGGTCTGTCCAGAGTCTTCCCCCACCCCCTGACCCAACTCAACACTAGATGGTGATCAGCTCTGCCCCTCTCTTCACCTGAGTGTCCGAAACATGCGGCCTCAATCAGATGAAACGATTACAAAATCGATCATTGATCTTCGGCCTAGGGTGCTCTGGTACCATGTACACTTATGAGCATCCTTATGCTCGAACATGGTGTTCGTTATAGACAATCCATGACTAGCACAGAAGTCTAACAACAAACACCCACTCGGGTTCAGATCAGGGGGGCCGTTCCTCCCAATCACGCCTTTCCAGGTATCTCCATCATTGCCCACATGCGAGTTGAAGTCTCCCAGCAGAACTATGGAGTCCCCTACTGGAGCCCCATACAGAACTCCATTCAGGGTCTCCAAGAAGGCCGTATACTCTAAACTGCTATTTGGTGCATATGCACAAACAACAGTCAGTTTTCCCCCCCAGTACCCGAAGGCGTAGGGAGGCGACCCTCTCGTTCACCGGAGTAAACTCCAACGTAGCGGTGCTCAGCCGGGGACTTGTGAGTATCCCCACACCTGCCTTGCACCTCACACCTTGAGCAACTCCAGAGAAGAATAGTGTCCATCCCCTATCAGGTTCCAGAACCGAGACTGTGCGTGGAGGTCAGCCCCACCAGATCTAATTGGTAGCGCTCCATCTCCCGCACAAGTTCCGGCTCCTTCCCCCACAGAGAGGTGACGTTCCACGTCCCCAGAGCCAGCCTCTGCTGCCCGGGTCTGGTCCGTCGAGGTCCCTGACCTTCACTGCCACCCATGTGGCAGCGCACCCGACCCCTGCGGATCTTCCGATGGATGGTGGGTCCAAAGGATCGAGAGGGGGGTGCCACGTTGCTTCTTCGGGCTGAGCCCGGCCGGGCTCCGTGGCAAACCTGGCCACCAGGCGCTCGCCGACGAGCCCTCCCTCTGGCCCTGGCTCCAGACGGGGGCCCCGGGCTTCCTCCGGGCAGGATCTCTCCTCCTCTTCCTCGATTTATCATCAAGGGTCTTTGTGAACCATTCTCAGTCTGGCCCCTCACCTGGAACCACTTTGCCTTGGGAGACCCTACCAGGAGCACTAGGCTCCCGACAACACAGCCCCCAGGTTCACTGGGGCACACAAACCTCTCTACCACGATAAGGTGATGGTTCCCGGAGAGGCTGACATAATATAATTTTTTTTTTTAAAAAAAGCAAGCCTCTGCCTTACCGTTAAGCACTGCATTCAAATATTCAGTAGCCTACTAATTTCCAGTATGGCCTGAGCAGTCAGGAAGGGATGGCTGGGTGACTGTCCGAAGGAGGAATAGTCGTAAGCATTCAAAGCCCATGGGTCACCACCAACCTGTTCACGTTTCTAACAGATTTTCCCCACTCAGTGACACACCCGCTGAGAAACCAACTCTGATCATTGGCAGCTCCATTTTGAGAAACGTGGAGTTAGCGAAGCCAGCGGCCATAGTTAAGTGCATCCCTGGGGCCAGAGCGGGCGACATTGAGTCTTATTTGAAACTGCTGGCTAAGGATAAACGTAAATACAGTAAGATTGTTGTTTACGTCGGCGGTAATGACTCCCGGTTACGCCAATCGGAGGTCACTAAGATTAATGTTGAGTCGGTGTGTACATATGCAAAAATAATGTCGGACACCGTAGTTTTCTCTGGACCCCTGCCAAATCTGACTAGTCATGACATGTATAGCCGCATGTCGTCATTCCGCTGCTGGTTGTCGAGGTGGTGTCCAGCAAACGATGTGGGCTTTGTAGATCATTGGCAGACTTTCTGGGGAAGCCCTGGTCTGATTCGGAGAGACGGCATCCATCCCACTTGGGAAGGAGAAGCTCTCATTTCTAGAAATCTGGCCAAGTTTATTAGTGGAACAAATCCATGACAACCCAGAGTTGAGACCAGGAGGCAGTCTAACACATTTCTCTGCTCCTCCATTTCAGGAGTTACTTAGTGAAAATCCTATAGTGACGGTGTCTGTCCCCCGACCAGCGAAATTATTTAAATCAAAGGTAAACAGAAGAGGAGCTGTGCATAAAAACCTCATAAAAATTAAAACCACAAGAGCAATAGTGCAAACAAATAGGACAGTTAAATGTGGACTCTTAAACATCAGATCTCTCTCTTCTAAAGGTGTACTAGTAAATGAACTAATATCAGATTATGATATTGATTTATTTTGTCTTACTGAAACCTGGCTAGGTGATGGAGAATACGATGAATCCACCCCTCCCAGTCATATTAATACTCACATTCCTCGAGGCACAGGCCGAGGAGGTGGAGTTGCAGCTATCTTCAACTCTAGCCTACTAATCAGCTGTAAATTCCATCAGCTCTAAATTCATTATCAAGTCACAAAGTAACGGAGGACTCCTATGCTAATTTCCGTCCCTCCCAAATCGATCATCTTGTTGATGATGCTGCAGGCTCGCTGCGAATGACACTCTACTCTGTAGCCCCTCTAAAAAAGTATATTATATAAAATATTAGTATATTAAAGTATAATACTGAAACTCGCAAATTAAAGCAAATATCGCGGAAACTTGAGAGGAATTGGCGTTCCACCAAACTGGAAAATTCTCGTTTAATTTGGTAAGATAGTCTTAAAACTTATAGGAAGGCCCTCCGTAATGCCAGAGCAGCGTACTACTTGTCATTAATAGAGGAAAATAGGAACAACCCCGGGTTTCTTTTCAGCACTGTAGCCAGGCTGACAGAGAGTCACAGCTCTATTGAGCCAAGTATTCCCATAGCTCTCAGTAGTTAACACTTCTTGAGCTTCTTTAATGATAAAATTCTAACTATCAGAAACAAAATTCACCAAGACCTGCCCTCAACTGGCACCAACTTATCTCTAAACTCAGGAACCTTAGAAACAGCTGTAGAACCAGATATATGTTTAGACTGTTTTGCTTCCCTCAATCTTTACCAACTAACTTACTAACTAAACCATCAACCTGCCTTTTAGAGCCCATCCCGACTAGGTTGCTTAAAGATGTTTTACCCTTAGTCAGCACTTCTATACTAGATATGATCAATCTATCTCTATCAACAGGCTATGTACCACAGTACTTTAAAGTAGCTGTAATTAAACCTCTTCTGAAAAAGCCCAAACTTGATCCGGATGTTTTAGCCAACTATAGACCTATATCTTACCTTCCATATCTCTCTAAGGTTCTGGAGAAAGCAGTTGCTAAACAGCTGTGTGATTTTCTACAGAGCAATAGTTTATTTGAGGATTTTCAGTCAGGATTTAGAGCTCATCATAGCACAGAGACAGCACTGGTGAAAATTACTAACGACCTCCTTATTGCATCAGACAAAGGACTTGTCTCTGTACTGGTTTTATTAGATCTTAGTGCTGCATTTGATACCATTGACCATCAGATCCTATTGCAGAGACTGGAACA
>NC_060172.1:16984592-16987225 GCF_021292245.1 Micropterus dolomieu | reverse complement strand
GCTTCCAACAGTGAAAACAAAGATTATGAAGTGGACAATGAAAACTCCTCCACAAGTAGCCTGTTGGATACTGACATTGAAGAGGTAAATACACAAATGTGCATTGCACAGTTTTTATCTTAACTAAATAAATGCTTACCCTTTAAATTAAGTCTTTCAAGTCATCTTTTTACGTTGTTAACCTGCAGAACGAGCATGACCTATCAGATTCCAAAGCAAACATGCTTGATGCTGCAAGGAGTGAAGATGAAAACGATGTGGACAGTGAAGATTTGATGGAGGGCAACACTAGTGGAGAAAACACATCTGAATTTTCTGAGGTATGTAGTAAGTGGTTCAATGACATGGTGTTAGTAGTTAGTGTAATAGCTTATGTAAAAAAGTCCGGTTCATGAAATGAGTGCATTAATAGTCAATATAAAATAGCTATGGGCTAGCTATTTCCCATGGATAGATAGAAAGCTATTTGCTGTGTCTAAATCACCTGGGGAAATTGCAGTGCGTTGCCTAGAAATCATGATTTTGTTACATTATTTGACACCTTATTTTATAGTTGTGTGAGGTAGAGTTGAGGAACCAGGAAGTAGTGCAAGGCTCTCTATTCTATTTTAAATATAACAATGTGTGTAAATGTGGAATTCAGTAGGGCTGGTTCCAAATACTCGACCGTTCGACATTCGATTTTCAATTTTGAGATTTGATTGTTGAGTTTTTTTCCACGCGCCTGATCTCCACTGACAGCAGTGAACGTAACACTCCAGTTCACATCAAAGGGAAAACAATGAAGCCCTAAGCTTTGTGGGAGCACTTTAAACTGAGTGATGACAGCAGTTGTATGGAAGAGAACTAGTAAGGATATTTCGCCACCATTAGGACTGATGTCACATCATGTATGGCTAATTAGGCTCTACAAAAGTTTAACGTATAGGTACACACACAGATAGCTAAGAGGGCTGGTCAATAAAACTATAGTTATCGCAATGTACTTTTTTCAATAACAATATAACAAATGTTCATTTTGTTTACTTAAATCATAAACGAATTAGGACTTATTTTTTTATTAAGATGTTTATTTTGTTAAAGAAAAAGGACTGAGCTTTGAGCTTTGGTTGTTTGTCTATGTGTGGCCCTGCGATGGACTGGCGACCTGTCCAGGGTGTACCCCGCCTTTCGCCCAATGTCAGCGGGGATTGGCTTCCCCCTGTGACCCTGTACGCAGGATAAGTGGTTGATGATGGATGGATGGATGGCTCTACCTCAGAATTGTGAATTGATCCACTGTCTGGCCTCGTGTTGACCATAAAGAAGAGTTTAAACCACAATTAACCATTAGGTTTCTTCAACTTTCACTCAGGAGCACAAATCAAAAGAAACAACGATTTGATACTTACCGTGATAATTAGCGATATTGAAAGATATGCAACTTTTTATATGTAACATTTTTGTCCATATCGTCCAGCCCTAGTAGCTACTCTTTCTTTTGGGATTGCAGCTTGATAGGATATGTTGAAAGTATTATCAGTTTTGTTATAATCCATGGCAAGCATTTCAAGAAAATTACATTTGCTAAAATTAAACAGTGTGCTAGACTGATAGTCCTGATTCGTTCTGTCTCTCTCTCTCTCTAGGTCAGTGAAGACACAGCAGATACTGGTGACAAGCCCTTGTATCCTGGTGCACCTCTCTCAAAAGGAGAAAGTGTATTGATGCTGATGTCCTATCTGTTACGGCACAATTTAACCGGCGAGGCACTTACTCACTTACTGGAAATGTTTAACATAATGTTTCCAGGTCTGATCCCATCTTCACATTACATTTTCCACAAAGAATTTTGAAGTTCATCTAAATTTGAAGTTCACTTTTATTGTGAAAGCTGTTTTAAATACTTTGGCATTAGCACAGACTGTCCCTCCCAATGTGACTCTTGCAACACAGTATTTGATGCCAATGCAAACCTAAAGAATGGCTTTTATTTTCTTGTGTTGCCCCTGTATGCACAGATTAAGCAACTTCTGCAAGAGCATGGTGTCAGTCTTAATGAAAAAACTAGAACATTTGGGGTCCTCTCTGACATACAGTCTGGTGAAGAGTATCAAAATTTATGTGACTGTGGCATTCTTGGAAAAGATGACTTGACGCTTATTTGGAATTGGGATGGCGCACCAGTGTTTAAAAGTTCAAAATGCAGCATTTGGCCAATTCAGTGTCAGGTAATTGAACTGGATCCAGAAGTGAGGAAAAAGCATATTCTGATGTCAGCATTATGGTTTGGCCCAAGTAAACCATCCATGTTAACATTACTAACACCATTTGTTAAAGAGGCCTCATTATTAGAGACTGAAGGGATTGAATGGTAGCTCTGATTCGATGGCTCGTCCATTGCTTCGAAACACAAGGCAGTTTAATGGCTTTTACGGCTGTGACTTTTGCTATCACAAAGGTGGCAAATTCTATCAGTATGATCGACCTGAACCCCCACTTTGAAACGAGAGAGATCATTTCAGTCATGCAATGTCAGCTACAGTGAATGAGCCAGTGTTTGGAGTCAAAGGGCCATCTCCTTTAATGAAGCTTAGTCACTTCCAAATGATCAATGGTTTCATTCCTGAATATCAACACAATGTGTGCCTTGG
>NC_060172.1:16960099-16984572 GCF_021292245.1 Micropterus dolomieu | reverse complement strand
GGTCCTCTCTGACATACAGTCTGGTGAAGAGTATCAAAATTTATGTGACAGTGGCATTCTTGGAAAAGATGACTTGACGCTTATTTGGAATTGTGATGGCGCACCAGTGTTTAAAAGTTCTAAATGCAGCATTTGGCCAATTCAGTGTCAGGTAATTGAACTGGAACCAGAAGTGAGGAAAAAGGATATTCTGATGTCAGCATCATGGTTTGGCCCAAGTAAACCATCCATGTTAACATTACTAACACCATTTGTTAAAGAGGCCTCATTATTAGAGACTGAAGGGATTGAATGGCAAGACGTACAGGGAAACAATCATGTATCCAAAGTGTTTGTGCTGCTTTCTAGCTCTGATTCGATGGCTCGTCCATTGCTTCGAAACACAAAGCAGTTTAATGGCTTTTACGGCTGTGACTTTTGCTATCACAAAGGTGGCAAATCCTATCCGTATGATCGACCTGAACCCCCACTTCGAAACGAGAGAGATCATTTCAGTCATGCAATGTCAGCTACAGTGAATGAGCCAGTGTTTGGAGTCAAAGGGCCATCTCCTTTAATGAAGCTTAGTCACTTCCAAATGATCAATGGTTTCATTCCTGAATATCAACACAATGTGTGCCTTGGAGTCACTCGGCAACTGACTACGTTGTGGTTTGATACAACAAACAGTGAAACCCCCTGGTACATTGGCAAACAAAGTGAAGAGGTTGATTTGCGTCTTGTAAAAATTAAACCTCGTGTTTCAAAGACTATACGGGAAAGACCACATGACTTTCAACATACACTTGCTCACACACATCACACAAAGTGTGAAACACTGGGGTCCTTTATGGGCAACATCAACCTTTGCTTTTGAATCCAATATGGGGACTATTGAAGTATTTTCATGGAACACAGTATGTTCCTTCACAAATAGCTAGAAAATTTCTGTTGTGGAGAGAATTACCAGAAAAGGCAAAGCATACTATCAAAAGTGCAAAGGTTCAATCATTTGTTGAAAAACTTTATTTTAATAAGAGAAGAACAGAAAAATGTGAAGTACTAAATGAAAGTGTCATGGGTTTTGGGCATCCCCCTTTGCAAGAAAATATAACAGCTTCATATAGGCTTGCCATTACTCAGTTATGTGGAAATCTAAGTTACTGCTTCTGGTCCTACAACCGTTTTTTGGTTGATGGAGTTCTGTATCACAGTCATAAGTATGACAGACTAAAGAAAAGATACAACAGTGCTGCATGCTTGAATGATGGAACATTGTGTTTAATTAATGACTCATTTTTAAACAAAAGTGTACACATCAAAGCCCTGCATCTTGTGCATGTACCAAACATTGCTGTGTTTTAGTTGAGGTACTTGCTCAATCCAGCAGACCTTTATGTAAAGATTCACAAATAAATGTGAAGAGTACTTTCATACATGAGGTAAAGAAGACTGGAAACTTCAGTGCCATCTGGCCTGATATGATAACAATGAAATGCATTGTTGTCGAAATAGTTGAGAAAATGTACATTATACCTTTGCCAAATCCATATGAACGGGACTAAACGAGTCATGAGTCATATTCAGTGTTGTAGCCAATGATTTATGTGGGCCTAGTACATAATGAGATGATGTTTTGTGATGATATTTTCAAAACTACTTTAATCAACTTTAAGACTACATGTACTGTGAGTATATAATGAACTGGTAATGGTGTATGGCTCCTTTCACACCATGAACAAAATTGTCATTAAAATCGGTCAAATATTTATCTGTTTCTGTGTGGGTTAATAACACTACATAAAAGATTAGGTTCAGTTCCACCTCTGCACTAAGCACTTACTCTAAGCGATTCCACCCCAAAGCTGACCTGTTACCATGAAATTGAGCATGTTAGTTTAAAAGATGGTGTGTAAAACATTTGCTGGAGTATTACCTCAAAGAAGCCCATTTCATGTGAAAATTATTTAATAAGGTTACAAGAGTAAAAACAAGTACAAGCCAAGTACACTTAAACTTTCAGTATTCAGAAAGAATACTTTTCTTTAGTATATCTTGATCAAATGATTAAGTACAAGTATATGCCAAATATACTTAGACTTTTCTGTATACTTGTCAATATAAGCCAAGTATACTTAAGTATAATTTTGTTAAGTATATATCTGAAAAGTATATTGAAAGTAGACTGAAAGCACACTCTCTTATTTTTAGTTTAAAACAAGTATTCTAATAGCACACTTGAATAAACTTATTTTTCGTAAGGGCACCCAGTGTTGCCAATTTAGCGTTTTTTTTCAGACCCTTCTAGCAACTTTTTTTTTTTTAAAAGTGACAACCGACAACTTTAGTGACTGCTTCTGGTGTTATTGAAGACTTTTCGAGACTCTGACATGAAAGAACGTATTGTTATACTCTTCTTAAAGAGCAGTGGGTGCTGCCGTGCTATATGGTTGTAGTTCTAAACTTATTTAGGGTGTTTTTTACTTACTTTCTGCTGATATTTTCAGTTATGAAATTCAGTAAAGGGCTAGCTAACTCTTGTAAGAAATTATCACGATGCAATGACATTTTAAAATAGGCTACTGTCAAAAATACACTGGAGCTAACATGCATAAGTAGTATGAAAATGACCAGAGCTATTTTCTGTGTTTTCATCTTACCTCTATGGCACTTCTGCTTCCACTGCAGCTTCAGCAGCAGGATTTAACCCTTTGGAGTTCAGTTCAGGGGCGCTGTATGGGGGGAAACATTAGGACAATTCCAAGTGCCGGGGGCCCCAAAAAATTTGTAAAAACAAACTAATATAAAATAATGAATTATACATTATATAAACCATCATCATTGAGTGTATATATAAGCTATATATATATATATATATTTAAAATATAATAATACAATTAATGATCTCTTTGTTTTTACATGTTTTTTGCAATAAAAGTTAAATATCCCCACTGACCAAAAAGTAAACATCCATAGTGACCGACCTGTCTCTGCATGAAATGGTTTGGTCCTGCCTTAGCGCACTCATCAGTGAAGGTGTTTAGTTGCAGTCAAAAACACAGTGATCACAATGTTGCCAAGAAAACTAAACTCTGGTTTTCAAAAAAGGAAAGAGAAAAGAGAGAAAGAGGAAAGAGAAAGGAAAGGATGTCAATCTGTAACCCAGTTTTTCACCAAGAAAGCTGGATAGCCTTTAATCTGTGAGTGGTGTTAACCTGTTGGCTTAATGTCCAAAGTGAAATAAGCTAGCAAGCTAGCTACAGACTAGTATTAGCCTACATTTCATCAACATTTAATCAGTGCAGGGAAAGGTTTAGCAAGATATTCATATTAAATCATTGTCCCCGCCCCTTTTAGCAGACTAACAACAGATGAGTCAGCAGCACCCCAGTCTCACCATAACTGTAGCCCTCCCTTTCCCAGTGAAGAAGGTGAGCAACACTGTGTTGATGACATGCCAGTTAGCATCATTCCAGGTTGTCTGTGGGGATTTCTCTATCACTATTGCTCTTTTTAGCATAGCAAAAAAGAACATGAAATATTTATTTATCACAGAAATTCAAACAAATTATTTTCTCACATAATGATCATTATGAAATAAAATAAAAACAACCTCCTGTCTGTACTGGATGCTGGACAGATGGAAACAGTGAGTAGAGAAGCAAGACAGTTGCAAGCCTTTAATTAGAGTTATGTGATGCTTTTGATGGGACAGCTGGGTCCTAGAGATGTGGTGACAACAGCTGCGCAGAGTGGACCCAATTTGATGTTTTTGTGATGGGGCCCAAAATTCCTGGCGGCGCCCCTGGTTCAGTTGATTTAGTTCAGTTGATTTCACATATTTGTCAGCTTCCCACCTTTTTTGCTTTCTCTATTTTGTCTAGCACCGCCTCTCCTTTTTTACTGTCCATTATCTAGCTATCATTTTCTGTTCTGACAATAGCAACCTTGCTTGACAATCAGCTCGTGTAGCACTGCCTCTCTAGGATGATGTGTTTGAAGTTGACTGAATGTCCCAATTTGAGTAACCTTTTATTGGGTCGGTAGGCCCATCTCGGGACCTGGACGGTGTTCTGTTGATGTATGCTACCTATCAAGATGTGCTACTGCACATGCGCATGACCCACAAGCATGGCCACGCCCATAAATCTATGTAACCTTGCTGTTGGGCATGCTGTTGACACTGGGGCTGATTATGAGCAATATCTAAAAATGTGAAATATACAATTCATATAAGCTTTAAATCATTCTGTGGTGGGAGCATTATTTGATAGGGGATATTGGTCTATTGAAATACACTACCATATATATATATATATATATATATATATATATATATATATATATACATACATACATACATATAAATAAAAATATGACCAGCAGAATTTCCAGATGGCCAATCGGCTGCTGATTCCAATTCACAAGACAGAAAAACAGGATCATTGAACATAAAGAGGTGTCAAGGAAGCCATCTACACCGTGAGAAGCCGTCATTGAACAGGGGAGGGGGTCTACGCCACCATTTATCCCCCACTTACAATGCTGTCCTTTCATCACTTCCCAGGAAACTCAACAAACGTAACCTATTGTCCTCAGGTGAAGATGCCAACAATGGTCGTTCAGTCTTGGCCACGGGTAGTCCTACTGACCGAAACGACTGTGGTTACAACCACTAACGAACCAGCAGTAACGACGGTCCTGGCAAACGACCCCACTGAGGTTAAATAGCTGAGTTTCCCTACCAGTCAGTCAGAACTGAAGAAGTTCCTTGGATGAGGGATGAAACGTCTTCCAGTATCTTCCACCAAGTCCAGTTGCCCTTGACTTTAACCTTTGTTGGAGGATTATTTCAATTTAGTGGTTGGTTGGTTGATTAAGTGTGGCGTTTCTTCTGACTAGAATCATTCTTGTTGCTAGGTTCTAGTGTCTGCACCGCAAAGGAGTTCAACCCATTTTTATACATTCATTATAAACCAAGTAATAGACGCCAAGCAAGTTGTGACTGTACTGCTCACAAATCAATAAGAAGCTTGCAGAAGAAATCTCGCTACGAGATCTGGTTCATCCAATCAAATTTGTGCCCATATGTGATTTTAGTAAATGGTTATTGAACAACTTAAACATAAATAGATATGTGTTATTGAGCAGGTTGACCCCCTGTGGTGAGAGCTGTATAATATTCATGAGCAATGCATTCACAAGATTATGGCCAAGTAGGTTAAGCCTGCTTTGACATTGCCACATGAAAGATACATGTATTGAAATACATTTGCATTAAACTCAATGGGAAGACTGTATAATTTAATTTATTATACATTTAAGTTATTTCTAGCAGCCTCTCTACCTCTTCTCCCCAAAGGATTCTCTGGGTATGTGTGTGAACCTCACTGGGATAAGAAAGGCTGTAACTGCTATTATACATTGTTGTTTCATAACAGCAGTCCTTACCATTACACCTAAAGTAATAGGAGACAGAGGGTGGTGAAGGAACGTAATAATTTGGATAATGTGTGCGTGTAGATAGACAGAGAGCAGATATGAGTGAGAAAATGAAGGACAGTGTGGAAGGTGTGGGGGGAGTTAAAAGCCTAAGGCATCGTACAGAGCGCACAGATGCTAGTTGATGTTAGAAATCAAATTCTGATCCACCCTGTCTCCCTTGTAGAACAGGACTAACTTTGCTAATTTTCATGACTGTTCACAAGAGGGAATAACTAAGAAATTGAGTGACCTAAATAACGAATAATGATTTTTTCCTGGAAATTATTTGGGGAAAATAAGGGATATACTTGAGAACCAAACATATATCAGCATACTCTTTGAATGACTAGTTCTTGTGTAACAAAGTGGGAAGTTAACTCAGAATGTGTGTCAAAGTTTGCCTCTCAGTCTATTCCTGCAGCCACACAGTCTAATCCACAGCCCTCTGCATTGCTCTCTGTCTCTGGGCCTTTCCGAAACTGCTTGCTACTCCCTCTCCCTACATACCACATACTACATGTGCGTTCATGCGGAGTGGTAGTGGGTTATTAAACCCTCAAATGCCAAGTCAGCACCGATGCTGGCTTGTTGAAGGTGTGTAACACCTTTTGCTGCACGATGGGGGACCTTTCTTTCAAATTTCAATTTTAGAATATTTTATTTCGAAACTACACTAACATTGTCACGTCACCATTCACAGGTTAACAACAAAGCCCATATGATTTATATTGAAATGTTGTATTTGTGAATGTAACATTTTTCATATAGGCTAAGTTAAGAGGTTCAAATATATAGGCTTTTCTTTACAATGAATATCAATCTTTTCATAAAAGAATATAATATTTATTTTTCGTAAATATATAAAGTCATGTTCTTAAAGAAATATTCGGCATGAACACAAACACAAAATGAATGACAAATGCTTTCAGCTTCGTTATTGCAAAAAACACACTTTTCCTCAACATCAATCCTGAATCTTAATACCATACATACAATACATTATTTATTTGATACACGTATTATAGCAGTGAGTGCAGCTGTAACGTCAGACCCTATTTATGCTGGGGAAAGTTGTCGCTGTATTTAAACCCTACGTGGGTTAGGGAGCTCGATTTGGCCTGGAGGGTGACTTTGACCAGAGTGGCTGCCCCACCTTGTGCCCCGGCTACTGTGTCTGCCTCTGCCTCCCTCCCCCCACCGGGGATGCGGTACGGCAGGGGACCCACGAGGGCGACTACGCTACCTCGTGTGGTCCCTCCCGCCACACACGGGAGGACACCCAACAGACCCCTCTGACTGTGTGTGAAGGTCTCTCACGATGTAGCTGCCCCCCCCCAGGGGGGCGAGTGCTGGCTCGCCTCCCCCGGTGGCCGTGCCTTGCCGTCATACTGACTTGCACATGCCCTCCTGCATGGCGGCGTGTGTTGGCGCCCATGACCCTCCCTTTCCCCCGCCAGATGCTAAGCTCTCCTGTTCGGTGGAACACGGAGGTTGCTGCCTGCCAGGCCCCCCCATGGCCGGCATCCCCGCCCTTTGAGGGGGCCCCTCCCCCATGGGTCGTGGCTGGGCACCCTCCCCCACCCGAACCGGGACAGCGGCAAGGGCAGCATAGTGGCTTCCCTTCAGGGCCACCAGGGCGCCTCATCAGTAGGTCCGACCGCTTTCAGAGACGCTACTCAGAGTAGCTCGATTCCTGTTCGATGCACAGATGGATGGACAGCCTGATCCACTGGGATCACAGGCTGCAGTTCGCCTCCCCCCCCCCTCCTTCGCAGGGATTGTGGAGACTGTACTCTCTTCCTCGGCTCAGAACACCGCCCTCTGGGCGGAGCTTCAGGAATAAGGGGTTCTACACCCGTTACTTCCTGGTCAGGAAGAAGACCGGTGGTGAGAGGCCCATCCTGGACCTGTCACTGTTCAACAGGGCGATTATGGTGAGACCTTTTCGCATGTTAACAGTGAAATAGGTGGAGTGTGTGTGCCAGGGAGACTGGCTCTCCTCCGTCGACCTGAAGGACGCATACTTTCCTGTGTCCGTCATTTCCGGACACAGGAAGTTTCTGTGGTTGTCATTCCAGGGTGCCCAGTACCAACATAACCACCTGCCCTTCGGTTACTTCCTGGCCTGTTTTATCTGGACGACCTGCTGCTGCTGGCGCCGCCCCGGGACGAAGCGGTGGTGCAGACGGCCCTGCTAGACGCACACCTGTCTTACCTGGGCTTCACGGTGAACTGGAAGAAGAGTGCTCCTCTACCCTCGTAGAGACTCACCTACCTTGGCGTGGTACTGGACTCCTCTCTCTGGACAGCGCGGCTCTCTCAGGAGAGGGTGGATGCTCTGGTGGAGCTGCTCCCCCGTGTTGTCCCTCGAGCGGCGGTGGCAGCTCTGAGGCTTCTGGGCCTCATGTTGGCGGCTCACGTGGTGGTCCCCCTGGGCCTCCTCCATATGAGGACGCTGCAGCGGTGGTTCATCCGCCTGCGTGTCGGTGAGACAGAGGTCCCTCTTCGGTCGGGGTTCCCCTTGGCTGGGCCACGTCTCATGTCTTCACAGACGCCTCCCTGATGGGCTGGGGCGGGACCTGCATTTTTCAGGTAGTGGGTGGTCTGTGGCAGGGCCGCAGGCCTCTCCACATAAACGTGCTGGAGCTCCTCACGGTGTGGAAGGTGATCCGACATTCTCCCCTCTGCTGTTGGACCAGCACGTGCTGATCCGCACCGACTACAGGGCCGCGGCGGCCTACATAAACTGCCAGGGCGGGGTGCGCTGTGCAGCTGTTGGGTCTGGCCAGGCAGCTGCTCCTGTGGGCGCACACTCACCTGCTCTCCATCAGAGCAGAATACATCCCTGGCGTGCTGAACTGAGGGGCGGACATCATGACATCATGTCTCGTCCCCCCCTGGCCCTCACCCAGACGAGTGGCACCTCCATCCCAATCTGTCAACCAGATCTGACCGGTGCGGCTGATCCCGCGCCTTCTGGATCGCCTGCAGTTTTCAACCTTGGCGGTGACTCTGGTGGCCCCGGAGCGGACTGTGTTCTCTCACCCCCTGGTGAAGTTTTTCCTTAGGGGGGTGCGGAGGTGCAGGCCGGTGACGCGGCCTGTTGCCCCACAGTGGGATTTGCCGCTGTTTACTCGCCTTAACCCAAGCCCCGTTTGAAGCCTTTGGAGACGGCAGACCTGAGATTCCTTTCGGCTAAGGTCGCCTTGCTCCTGGCTCTGACATCGGCCAAGAGGGTCAGCGATCTGGCTGCCCTCTCTGTGGCTCTGTCGTGTCTCAAGATTCAGGGCGACGGCAGCTCGGCTGTTCTGTGCCCTAACCCGGCGTTCATGCCTAAAAGCATTACGAACTCCTTTCGGTCGTGGGTCATCACCCTCTCAGGTTCTTTTCCTCCCCCCCATGGGTCAGTGGAGGATGCCACACTGTCCTGTTATGTGGCGCGCATGGCTGCCTGGCGCCGTTCGCAGCGTCTGTTTGTGCACTACAGGCTGTGGTCCAAGGGACTTCCCCTGTCGGCGCAGCGCCTGTCTCACTGGCTGTGCAATGCCATTTCCCAGGCTTACGTGTCTGCCGGTGAGTCTCCCCCGGATGGCATCAGGACGCACTCCACAAGAGGCGTCTCCTCCTCAGTGGTGTTGCACGGTGGGATGACAGTGGACGACATCTGCACTGTGGCCTCCTGGTCATCCCCATGCTCTTTCGTCCGTTTCTACCTGCGGGATGTCTCCCTTTTCTCTCTGACTCACTCAGTACTGAGTGTTTTGGCTGAGTGATTCTCCTTGTGAGTGTGCGGTGCGCCCTCAACCACGGGACGGTGTGGGGGGGCAACCGCTGCTTACGTGGCCCTGCCTTGTGCGCAGCTGATGCGGTTGCTGTCGCGACCCTGCCTGCGTCTGTACAGCTGCGGGGCCCCCCACCCAATTTCTCGACTTACGCGTGGGTCGGCCCTCGGCCTCCCATGCTGCACCATCGGTACTCACGTGCACGCCGACACCAATGCCGCGGTCAGCGGGCGACTGGGTGGCTCATTATGGCTCTGGGCAGGTGAGTTGTGCTTGGTGGTACCGTATGGGCCAGTGAGGTGTTGACTCATCCTGCTTCGCCTCTAACCCAACAGCGATAGCCTTAGAGCCTCTAAGTTGAAGGCCTCACTGGACCTTGGTTCTCAGTGCTGAAGAAAAGGCATTTGCGAGCCGATGGCTGGGTCTCACCGTTGTATATATACACAAGGTAAGGACGCAGGAGAGGCCCACGCTGTAGGTGGGCGTAGACTAAAATTCTCAGTGCCGCGCAGACGCGCGGAAGGGGTAAGCCTAATAGCGATAGCCTTAGAGGGCTGCGCCTATACTCATAGAATCCGGGTTACAGTAAGTACCCCCTGTTCCCACTTCTCTCATAGGCCCTGCAGTTACGTGGTCGTGGTACTCAACTGCAACTCATTCCCACATCAGCCATTCACCATGGTCTACTTCCATCGTTAAGTAGCTGTTACCTTGTGTGTTTTTCTGAAAACCTGAAACCTGCCTCTTTTAGAAATGTGTGCCTGTTTTGGCCTGCTTTATCAGTTTACTCCCTTGCCTGCCTCACTTACTGTGTAAGACTATGTACCTGCCATTAAAAAATTTAAGGTAAAATCATGATGTAAAACAACTGAAACCATAAAAGCAGTCTTGTAGTTCAACCATGAAACTATGCCCAAGTTAATGGTTATTTCCTACTCTATGGCATCAGTGACACTTGTCTTCACCTGGACACTGGACTTGGCCGTTTGATTTGAGGTGATTCTCTTCCGCAGTAAAAAGTTCAAGTCTGCAACTGTTGAGTACTGTAGTTACAAAAAATGTGTGTGGTTTAAAACAAATACACGGTTGCCTTTCACTGAAATTCTGGTTCCAGACTTTTTTTTACAAACGAAGACCTGTAACCAAAAACACAAAATCCTGGGCCCTATATACAAGCAGTCTCTGTGGGCCCCCTTCCTCTCTTGGTCCCTGTTTCTCACGCATCTTTTGAAAAATATTAAGAAATAATTGAGTTAACAACTTTACACATTGATTAAACTGTGGTTGTGATTACGGTAGTCACTAATGAACCATTCTTACCACATTTAAACAAGTAATAACAAGGGCATCACTTTGTGTTGAAAAGTGGTGGGGACATAAGGGCTCAGATTAGGGGTGTGATGATAAACTTGGGTCAAGAGACGTGGCAAACAAGATCATTTTTAACAATATTCAATAAATAGGAAATGCTGAAATATACGAGTGAGGGATCTGGGGGTCCTCCCCTAGAAAATTGGAGCATTAAACACTTAATTTCCTGCATTCTGGAGACATTTTCTGCTCCAATTTATGGTGGGAATGTCCGTATTTATATAAAGGGAAACACAATTCAGCTAGCAGGTGACAATTCATAAACATAAAAAAACTAATGTAATTAGCAGCTTGTTTTTTTTTAGCTTAAGTTACTTTTTTTGGGACAATGCCCATTTTTATCTTCTGTATTTAAATTGCATATTTTCTTATTGTGAAAATAAACCTCTCTCAAAGCATTTTCATTTATTAGGTAATATATCTTAGGGTTAGCTGAAAAGTGTGTTGAAAAGTGGTGGGGACATAGGGGCTCAGATTAGGGGTGTGAAGAGACACTTAGCTTGCGAAACATAACGATCACCAGAATAAGATGGTCCTCAATGCTGACATATAGGAGTTGGGGTCTTGGGTGACCCCCCCAGGAAATTTTGATCATTAAACACTTTTTTCCTGCATTCTAATAAATGTTTCGGCACCAATTTATGGTGGAAATGTTTTTATTTAGGAAAAAGGAAACACAGAATTCAGGTAGCATGTGACATTACAAAATATATAAATATAATAGAATATAAGTCAGTGCAGCTCTCAGGCATTCTGTGTTGCTTTCAGATCTGTTTCTCCTGTAGATTAACTTTTCTCATCATTCCTGCTGAGGCAACACATATGTCGGCATGATTTAGTCTTCCCTCCTCTTTTGTTATGTTGAAAGGGAGAAAATGGAAAACCTGTCCAAAAAATGTGCTAATAAACATTTCTAAAGGCATTTTCATTTGTTATTTAACTGTTTAATTTCATATGTTTAACAAATTATGCTTTAAAAAAGTGATGAGGACAAAATCAGCCATTTCAAAACGTAGTGGGGTATAAATGACACCTATGTATTACCAAGATCAGCAAAGGATTTACATAATACATAATGATGTGGTCTTATAAGCACGCTTCCTTGACAGTTCATCATCGGCACATGCGTTTCAAAGTTATTTTGCTTTTAAATTCATCCTACAATCACATATTTACAATCATAAAATCCTGGAGTTTGTCCATTTTACTTTCACATCACAAACAAACTGCACAAGAGTCCCCTTTTGAAGTTTGTTTTGTTTGCACTAGTTTTCGAATGAACTGAACCAAACACGTTGGGTCTAAAAACGATCCTTATGGGGCATTTACAATCGCTATAGTGAGGCAGTCTTTGCGTCGCAGATTGGTAACATAAATGTTAACTTGAAAAATCAATAAGCAATCTGCAATGTCTATTAACCTTTCACTGAGTGATGGCCAGCAGTAGCCTTGTTTTTCCTGAAACCATTTGTATTTGCTAACCAGACAAAAGAGACAGGTGTGAAGACAACAATGCACCCACACAAGCATGTAACATGAGGGGAAAGAGCCAGGCAAGAGTGAAAGGTGCACAAATCTGCAGCAGTTTTGTCAACAATTTGTAGATATTTTAATGATAAAATCTTAACAAGGAAACCTAAAGTCAGACTATTATTTTGTGTGTAATAAGGTGACCAGATTTCTGAAATGGAAACCGGGGACATTTTTGGTTTGGTGGTCAGTATGTCATTAAAAATATAATGTTATTATATATGAAATAAAAAAGGGGGACAATTTCGGTTTTATAATCTGTCAAATATAACTTGTGAATGAAATCAAGTCATTTTTAGGCATGTGCTGAAGCCCATCAGACCTAACAGGTTCAGATGATGTCGAGTAAAAAGGGGGCCTGGCTACCGGTACATTGAGTGTCAATGAACATTAACACATGTGAAAATCACTAAAATTAATTATTTTTGCTCATGAAGTCACCTGTCTGTTATTAGGGAAAACACAACTGTGGATATGTAGGTAAGTCATTAACTTTTACCTAATTTTTGTATTTATTTTATTCATGTCATCATTGCAGTGTCACATCTGTCTGCACAACTATTTAATGTTTAGTTAGGCTATAATCAAAACTCATTTTAGGTTTAATTTTTGGGACAAACTGGAAAGGGGTAGGAACAACTGCTCGTAATTCGGGACTGTCCCGGATTTTTCGGGATGTCTGGTCACCCTAGCGACCCATGTTACTTTCCTATGTACCACTGGTATTATGTCAAAGTGTCAAAGCCTGCAAGAAGTGATGTAATGGTAAAAAGCAAATGTGGAGCGATTTGTTTACTATCCTATAGTGATGCAGCCAGGAGCAGCCAGCTAACGCTACATTAGCTCGGACCTGCTGCTGTTTGCGTCATAACGTTCAATTTAGATTTTATTGTCTTTATACTCAGGTACACAGCTTCTCCACCTCTCAGTCGCTGTAACTAACATGACCCACATAATATACAACAAAGACGAAGAGCCATCCACTAACACTAGTTACAGTAAAGTTACTTACTGCAGTCTAACTGTTATAAAGTGTGACACAATCTCGTTATAATATTCAGTCCAGCTCACTAACCGTTTCATTATCATCCAATACATTTAGTTGTGCTGACATTACTGACCCTCCGGTGAAAGATACACAGACAGTAAAGTTAGTTACTGAAATCAGCAAGCGAGCTAACGCTGTAGCACGCCGGCTAAATGCTCACTGTACCGTTATCATGTAACGAACATGAATTAGTTCAACATCAAACTGATCAAAACATTACTGTAACGTTGCAGTGGGAGTTTAACTGAGTTTCCACCATGTTGTGTGAAGCAGTCTCCCTGTCTCTCTATAGCCGCTGTCACACTGCTTTTTCGGGAGTACTGTGCCAATATGCCGGTGTCTCGCTGCTGAATGAAGTAACAGAGCCTGAACATGTCTGTGTGAAAAGCCACAGCCGGCATGCAGGTGTTTTTGCGTTTATTGCAGGATTTCTGTATGAAAGCAGTTGTGTTTTGGATTAGGCTCGCTCATGAGTTCAAGCGAGCACGTGTACAAGCACACGCCTGGTTGCAATCTTAAAACAGCACTGCTAGTGGCCGCTGAAAACTACATAATGCCCCTTTAACTTTCTTGCCATTTCAATAGGTACAAAGAGCAGCAAGTTAAATAATGTAGAGTCATAAGGATAATTGCAAAAGAGATGTCTTGTCTTTACTTTATAACTAAGCATTAAGTCATGTTAACATGCTGCGCGCACTCCCGTGGACGCAACTGATCACTAGTCAATAATTGTATAATTATTAAAGCTACCTAGAGGTCCGGAGACTCTAGGATAATAACAACTCCGGTGGTGCCCTGAAACGAGAGATTTTGATATTTTATGAATATTAAAAGTCATGGGTATTAATTCTCATAAATTTATTAAAATTCATAGCTAAGTTAGACATGCAACAGATGGTGCCTGCCACGTGAGGCCTTGAGACATACTAGAATAGAAAATACACACAGCCTTGATACAGAGAAATTATTAAAAGAGTCCCAGAAAAATTTTTCCCTCCAAAATTTAAATTTTGCCACTGAAATAATTATCGCCCAGTAAGTTGCTCCCTAGAAAGTCTCCTGTCTTCCCTCTTAACTTAACGTTAGTGCTGAAAGCTGTGTGTGAGTTTTGACCGTGTTCTTTTGTCTTCTTTGTTATGAAACGAAATGCTTTGTGCAACTGGTTTTGGCCGCCGTGCCATTGTTCCTTGATGTTTAGTCCAGAGCTGTAGTGAGCTGAGCTTTGAGGGTCCAACCGAGCTAATAAACTGAATGAATTACTGTAACGTTACCATTTGATGAGAAATCTGAGCTAAAGCTACATGCAATCTCCGCTGACGAGCGGATGAAATGCCCTTTTGGTTGAGAGAAACTTAACCTGATATTGTGAATTTGTTAATTTTAAGGCCTAATAAGAGGCAAATAGATTACAGTTGCGCTGTGCCAATGTGATTTGTTTGCAGCTATAAATAACAGTCTGACGCGCTGAGCCGTGGATTGTTATGTTATATGCAAAGCTCCGGTATTCTGTTGAAATTAGCAACTTCAACAATACAGCTGCCTGGCAGTGGAGTCACAGGTGTGAAGACGCCGAGTATTAGCCTGTAGCATTGTACCTACCGAGCTAAACTAACGCTAAATCGAAGCTTGAAAGCAAGCTGAATCATTTTAATAAAGGAGCGAACCCTTCCCCCTTTTTGAGCGGGACTGGTGTCCAGTCCGTGAATGTTCTGATTTACTGCCATTGCTGCAACAACGGTTTGCTAACTGCGTTAGCCTGAAGCTAAGAGTTAGCACACAGCTCCCCTACTGGCTGGCGGAATAAATTGCATGCTCTGCATTAAATTGACTGCAGCGGCAGAAGTGAGCGTTTAAATCGAGTGAATTAAACCAGACTCTGGTGATCAATTTTTCTTAACTTGATTGAGACACATAAACCATTGTGTTGACTCGCAGGTTAAATTAATAAGGAGTGTTACTCCTTAAGTGTAGGATAGAGCACAGGCTCTCCTTTTTCCTTGAATAACTGCTAACTTTTAAAGATCTATTGGATGTTTGCTTGTAACAA
The DNA here is from genome assembly GCF_021292245.1 of Micropterus dolomieu. Taxonomy (NCBI): domain Eukaryota; kingdom Metazoa; phylum Chordata; class Actinopteri; order Centrarchiformes; family Centrarchidae; genus Micropterus; species Micropterus dolomieu. The sequence continues at coordinate 16,969,331 of NC_060172.1, read as the reverse complement.
GGTACTGAGCCAATTTTGTACCCTAGCCTAGGATTACACTGAGTAGTTCTATTAATTTTGATGCAATCTTTTATTCAAAGATTCGCTTATCTAATTTTTGATCCAGCTGTATTTGAATGAAAAGCTTTATTCTCATTACTGCTGCAATATCCCTGATTTTGACTTTGTCATTTTGAAGCCTTTTCTGTAGTGCTATATTTGATCCTTGCAGGAATAAGATCAATACAGAATAACATCTTGATTTGAATTTTGTTAACCTTTTGTTGTTTGGACTGATTGGAATTCTGAAACCCACATTAAGCTTGATAAGTTGAATTGATAGCTTTCCAACTAGGCTTTCTTTAATCCCTACTTTGTAAATGTAATTTGGACTCTGACTTTTATAGCAATTGGAATTTTGATAACTTGATAATTACCAAAGGGTAATTAAGACTTTCAGTTTAATCATTTTTGATTTTATCTTGAAATTGATCCACTCTAATCAACTTGGGATTTTTGTTAACTTAACTTTGAACATTGAGTTTATTCTCATTGCCTTTGAACTTTGATTTTAGAAATTTAATTATTGTAATCTCAAACAATTTTTTTTTTTACTTTGATCTTTAAGGACTTTGAGCTTTGATTGTCAAGCTAGTTGTAACATGAACTTTGATTTGATCTATAGCATTTAACTTTAATCCCAAGTGTGATTTAATTTAATTTTTCCTATTTTTGCCTTTCATCCTAAATTTGACTTTTCAGTTTGGTCTTTTAAGTCTGACTTGAAAGTCGGCTTTCTCCAACCTGACATTCCCTTTTGTTCCTCAACTAGTAAACACACCAGCTGAAACTCTGTTTAATGGACTGGGTCAGGTCTGCTGTACCAGCTAACACCTGTAGTCCACTTCTGAATTTACTAAAGCAAATTGTATAACTGAGAGTCCATAGATGTGATAGATTTTGATCCTTTTCTTCAGATTCCAACCTTCCAAATTAACTTAACGGAACATCAACAGCTCCAGGAAGCTATAGAAGCAACACCCATTTATTTTTTTTATTTTTATGCATATCCTCTGAGTTGACACACTTGTTTGTTGTCTTATTTGGACTCACACCAAAGTCCTTAACCAAACCACTTGAGTACCTGCCTTTGAACATGGCAGACCCACGCTTAGTGGCAGCCAGTGGGGGTGACCCACTGGAAAACTTTGACTCCATCTTGGCACACATGACCAAGAATTTGGTACCTGGCTACTCAAGCCAAATGCAAGGCACCGATGCGGTGGACCTTGAAACAATTTTTGCAGAGCTGGTAACTACTCTAGCCACTTCCTCAAAGGACAAAGCCTTGTCCCAGATGCTAGGAAAACTAGCTATAGTAATGTCTGCCCAATCTAAGCACACGCACCAGCTTGAACAGCAGCTTGAAAACACCAGGGAGTCGCTAAGTGAAGCGGAAGAACGCATCACTGACCTACAAGCTCCTCGCCACCTCCCACAGGAGGGTGGAGTCGATGAGGAGAAAATTGAGCTGCAGGAAAAGACCAATCAACTTGAACACTCACTGTTTCAGCAAGAACAGGAGTTAGAGTGGACTAAAAGTAAACTTAAAGACACAACTGAAACCCTTGACCAATCAGAAACCCTCCTTAGACAAGCAGTGGGGGAAATTAAAGACCTAAAATTACAAGTCAAGGTTTATAGCAAACTTAGAGAAGCTGACCTAAAACGCATGCAAGAAATGCGAAGACAGCTAGAGGATAGGGACAGAGTAACCCAATCCCATATACATCAGGAAAGCAAGGAGGAGGAGTGGGCTGATACCAGAAGACAGTTGCAGCTCTCATGTGAGACAGCCCAACATACTCCCTACTACAAACCACTCCCACCAGAGAGAGACAAGGCTTGCTCCCCTTTGCCAGCCTCAAGAGGATGGTCTCTACGACCACTCCCACAACTGATCCCACAGGATCATATGACAGAGCGACAGGTAAATAGCCCTCCACCTACTCAGGTGAAGACGGCTTACTCCCCTCGGCTGCATCCGCCGCCAACTGCTGACCATGACTTAAGCCCTTTGCTCACCACATAACATGCTTCGAGTCTGAGGCTACAGGCTCAAACGAGACCAGTATCCATCTAAAAGATATTGATTACTACTTGCGGAAATTCCCTGCTGCCACCACTGACAACAAGATTGACCTGATCAAGGTGACATCTAGTCGAGAGGTCAGCAGCTTTATTGAACGCCAGCCCAGGTATGTCAGACAAGATTATGACTCACTCTGCCAGGCACTGATAGAGGAATATTCTGACTTGACAGCACAATCAGGTCTAACAGCTGCACTTGCTGTTAAGCAAGGGAGGCCGGAACCTCCTCAGCAGTACTACAACCGCCTCATACAAGCATACTTTGGTACCAAGAATGAGCCAGATATGGAGGAAGTGTTAAACTTCAAATATCTACCACTACCACTACCAGTCATCATCTGGGTGTGGCAGCCTGCCCACGCACCCAAACCAGTCGACAGCTACGTGAGTTAGCTACAAAAGGATTTGAAAAGCAGAGACTCACCATGACGAAGTATTCTGAGCCCCATGGTGTCCTCACTCTCAGCATCAATTCCCTACAGATGGAGCCAAAACAAGCTCCTGGTCTTGAAATACCTGTGTCAACCTGCATCACCTCCCAGAATTACAGACCAAACCAGATGCAGAGGTGCAACCTGCCTCAGCAAAATGAGCATGGTTGACATCACTCAGAGCCATCTTGGTATGACAAGAGCCAAAATCATCTGAGGCCTGAAACCCATCGGCCCAGGTACACGCCCAACTGCTGTGAAACCCGCCTCTTTTCACAGAAGGGGGGACACAAGCATCACAAATCCCAAAACAATCGGGACAGGCGATCTCAGAGAGCTACACTCCAGAGATCCCACTATAGAGACACAAATAGCGATGACACTGAAGGTGAGTCTGACACACCCACTTTTAGTAAGGAGGAAATTACAGCGCTCAAGCGCCTGCTCCAAACCCTGTCCAAAAAGGAAGATAAGAAGGCAGAGCACTTGGCCGCAGCTGCTGCAAAGCCAAAGTCCCCTTCTCCTGACACTTTGTCAAAACGACACGCTCACACAGATGGACTGAGAGAACCACTCCCTCCAGGACACTCCTGGTGGTACAGTCCGACTCAACAGAGAATCCACTCACAGAGTCCAAAGCCACTCAGGGCAGTCCGCCCTCCCAACAGTTCTTGTGTCACCTGACTGAAAGGGGAATTTCACAAAAATTCTACCTGCCTGTAACAATTGCAGGAAGCACTTCTTGATTCAGTCGCAGACATCACTGTAATGACATCAGCTCTCTTCAGGCAGCTACAGGCTATGACCAGCTCCTGCAAAGACTTGAGACTACAGACCTGTGACCTTGAGGTCCAGCCACTCGGCCCTGAGAACTTCAATTTGACAGCCATGACATTAATCCACATGTCTATCTAGCACCGACACTCATGACTGTGAGGTCAGGACTCCAGAGATGCGGCACACGCCTTTTTCCTTGCCTCCTGACCTCTCTGTTAAGGAAGTGATTCACACTGAGCCTTCAAAGGCTACTGCCAGCCTTCCTTCTTTGCTGCTTACCAGCGACTCGGTTCCCACAGGCAACATGACCAATGACAGACAGATGGGTGCACAAACTGTCACCGCCTTCTCTGTCAACACTTCACCAGAGCCATCCTCCATGACTTTACATAAATGCATGAGAGGGGGGTCAGACACCACATATAGTCATCCTACAGCTGTACTTGACACCAAGTTTACAGCACTAGGCAAACAGGGTGCTGTTAATGACACACCCCAGCACTCCCAAGCGGATTTGCTCCCCACCCATCCCACCCATATGACTTGCAATGCCACCAAAGCCCAGGCAGCAGGCTTGTTTCTGACAGCCGCCCCTGCGCCACAAATCTCAGTCCCTGACTCTCTCGGTGACTCTGACTTAATTCGGCTTCAAACTCTTGATCCCGCCATTAGCAAAATGCTCCTCTGCCTTTCTGACACAGAGCCTGTCTCCAACAATGAGCTTGATTCCATCCCTGGCTTGAAACACCTTTACCTGGTGCGCTCTTCTTTGCGTGTCGTCAAGGGCATTCTCTCGTATGTCTCAGACGCCCGCGCTTCACCTGCGTTCGTGGTGCCTCAGATCCACAGGGGGGTGATGCTCATGCACGCCCATGACTCACCTTACAAAAGCCACAAAGGATTCAGTGCAACACACAATGCACTTAAACAAGTAGCATATTGGCCAAACATGCAAAAAGATGTAGCAGACTACATCAAAACCTGTAAGGTTTGCTGCCGGTCTCAACCAGCAAAACCATCACACAGACCCTCCTTACAACGTAGAGGTATTTCTTTTCCCTTGTCAAACCCACAATTTGACAGGAGGGAACCCCTAACTGAACCAGCCAGTGGAAAGAAACATTTCCTCACAGGCCAAAATAATTTAGACAACAGCACACAACGATGCAAAGTCTATAATGACCAAAAACGCGTCTCATAACAAGCTCCGAAGGGGGGACAGAGTTTGTCACCACATCTTTGCCCCACTAAGGAAACAGGACGGCCAGAGAACAGGAAGACTTGCACACAAGTTCTTTCCCCACTGGACCGATCCTTCTGTGGTCACAGACAAACATTCACCTGTTCTGGACCAAACCAAGCTTCACAAAAATCCCATGGGACTTGTCGGGAACGATAACGTCCTAATAAATTAATAATTAACAGAAATCCTCAATTAGGGACGATAGCTGCTAGTGGTTAAAAAGGTCATATTAGAGTTCACGTGCGTGCCTTGTAAAACAGAACTTGGAAGCCAGGTATCATTTTACTTCGGTCCGCCACCCACAGCTCTAGCCACTATTCTGTGTCTCCCTGTTGCAATTTAACCTACCACTAAGTACAAGTGGGGGTCTTTAAACAATTCAATTTGAAGAGGAATTTCCAAAGAATTTTCACCCACCAGGTGTAGCCGCTCTCAACCTGACCACTTAGTCAAAAGTGGGGGTTACTGTGTCCAAATTTAGTGCTCCCTTCTGTCAATTAAGAATATCTATATTATATCTATATAACCATTCAGAACACAGTTCCTCTCAGGACTAAAAGCCGCTTTTATAAAATTTGTTTTTGAAAGGGCTAAGACCCTCAGAAGAGACTGTTAGCCTAAACCAGCTAAAAAACCCTCAAGCTCACTGCAGGTTATGGTTCTGAATATCAAAGAATTTTCTGTTAAATAATGTTGGTCATGCTCACACACGACTTGTCAGTTTGTTAAGATATTTGTTTTGCTTCCCAAAATTAATTTTCCGCTTTATGTTGTTTCAGGTGATTAAGTAACACAGCAGGCACCTGCTACTTTAAGACAAGCTAATTGGGGTTATCCTAAGTGACTAGCAGAATTAGTAGCACCTTAGAAGGACATCAACCTGATCACAGATGTTGTTGTGTTTTGCCACCTGCTCTGCTTGACTCCTTCCACCTCACCAGCATCATCAGCACCTGACCAGCAGTGGACCTGCACCTGACAAACCACACTTGTTGTTCTTCATTGTGTCCATAACGTTCCCTATCTGAGGGAACATTTTGGCAGAGGGGGGATGTAGTGGGACAACAGTGTGGATTTGTGCATTTTATATAAAATAAATTTGAACTACTCAAAACTATTCCCCTCTCCCTGAGAGCAGGGGGGTTAAAGATCAACTTTCAACAGACTGCTGAAGAGACCCCAACAGAATGGGCGTGGAGGTCACTCTCACTAAGTGCTATTCATGAGCAGTTGATCGTAAAACTGGCCACCTTTGGCAACAGCCGAGATAAGCCTCTCGGTGCCTGAATTGTTAAAATGACAAAGAAACTTAACCAGAGATTATAAACAGCCTATCGGAACTCTCCTTGGAGGGGGGCAGTAAATCCTAAACTGCCCCCCCCCACACACACACACACACATGTAACCGTGGCAACTGACCTTGCTCTGTGTTTCATTACCCCATCAAAGGGATACCCCCTTTTACGCCTAAGTGTGACATAATCCAGGACAGCCGAACTTTAAATAAACAAAGACTGCAGTCTCCAAAGACTCAAAGCATTAACTGTTTAATTAAATTTTTTAGTTACTTGATTACGTTTGCCTCTATTTGAGTAGTTATGTTACCATGTTGTTGCTATCTGTTGTTATTAGTGCTGAAAAGAATCTAAATAAGTTACTTTTGCAGTGTTTTTATTTTCAGCAAGATTAAGGACACTCCTTCATTTTATGTGTAACCAAGGCTTGTTCACAATACTTTCTCACATAATTCCTTTAGAAATGATGATAAAGAAATGTCATACTATACTCTTAATCGCCAGCTTGAATTTAAGGCTGAATAGCTAAATTCCGCAGTTCCTAAGGAAAGATTGTTTTGGATTAATCTAAGCTTTCCTCATGTAACCTGAGCTCCCTATAATTATTGATAAGTGGACGAAATAAGTATTACATACCATCGTCGGAAATGCCGTTAATGTATAAATGTCACTTATTCATCATGACCAATAATTGTTACCAAATGCTTAACTTAGAACGGTACAACTGTTTGACCAGTGGGGTTTGATTGTGGGAAATATTTGATTATAATACACGCAAATAGATTTTCTTTTCTTTTATAGACATTAAAGGTTTAGAAAGGCAGTCCCTCGGGAAACCGGAAACACACCCTGAGGGAACCACGCCCCAGAACACAAAAGAGCGACACACGACGTCGTATCTCTCTTCGCTTCTCCTCGTGCTCTGGTCTTCCGCTCTGCTCTCTGGACGCTTCGGCACGCGTCCGGCGCCCTAAGAGTTCGACCAGCGCAACAAGTCTTTGTTTCGCTTGAAGCTACCCACGCGAAGTGTCGCGACTTCGATTTTCCCTCATTTAACAGCAACTTTATTTGTTTTATTTTCTTTCTTTGTTTTGGTTTTGTTAAAGTTATCAGTCCGTTAAGTTACACAACTCTAAATCAGGAATGACCAAGTTCCCCTTTTAAGCTTACTCATTAAGCTAAGCCCACAGAGGTCGGACGACGCCACGTGGCCCGCCAGCAACCACAAAGGACGACTTAAACCTGACCCGAGACAGGGTCGGGAAGGCCCCACTGCTAGTTTCTTCCATAAGCCTTCCAGAGACGGACCGCCAGAGAAATTCCCTGGCAGAGAAAGCAAATGGGCAACAGGTTTAAGTTGGCCTAACCAAGAACGCACTGACTCTGCCTGTGTGAGGCCGTATACCATCAACCCGGCGGGAAGAAACGCAAGCAGTTAAGACCAAAACCCTACATTCTGTGATCAGTGACGTCCAATAGTTGCTAATCCATTTTTCTTTAGTCCAGCATATGGAATCTTTATACCCCTAAACAAATTTAACCGAGTTATCATCTAATTGCATTTGTTAGTTGCCGTATGAGTCAAATGCTTCCCACAATCGAACCTCCATTCTCATTATTCAGCCATTGTTTATTGCCCTGATGTATTTAACCACCCATTTATATCGCTTCAGTTAGTTAATAAATGCACTGTAATCAGGGAACTGTGTGAGTTGACTATTTCCACGTCCCTGCCAAGAGAATTGACCCTTTAGATAATGAGACTGACTGATTGATTTAAGATAAGAGCGATTATTAACTAACTGATCACTAGTCAATAATTGTATAATTATTAAAAGCTACCTAGAGGTCCGGAGATTTGATATTTTATGAATATTAAAATTCATAATTGGGTATTAATTCTCTTTATTAAAATTCATAGGTAAGTTAGACATGCAACATGGTTAATCACAGCTACAGGTTTTTCATGTTATTTTACATTAGACATGTAAATTCACATTTATTACATGTACATTCACGTTTATTTTTGCAATGTTTTGATATTTTCATGTATTTCAAAAATACAGGAAAAAAACTGTGAAATAAAAAGGAATAAAACTTTAAAATTACAGATTTTTTTTACAGTGTAGCCTATATCATTATTAACTATAATTATCCATGCGGGCATTGTTACTGTTCGATTGTTTTTTTAAAGACTGCTATTGTTTGTTTGTAAGTTTGACAGATAGGCCTTTAATAAACTATAGCATGTGTTGAGGGGATTAGAGAAATGGCTAATAAAGAAGCAAAGGTGTTGTCAATCAAGTCAGGCCATATAAGGAGCTCTAAACACGTGTGTCGTCCTTTACAATGGTGTACCCATTCTTGAATAACATTGTAGATGATGAAGCCCTTTTATTGAGAAGGGCTTTCAGACAGGAAAGAGTTTTTCAGGACAGATCCGACCTGTTGGCTTTTCCCGACAATTACCTGCATGAGCTTTACCGCTTTTCTGGGGATGGCATCATCCGCTACCTGTGCAGACTACTGGGTCCCACAATTCAGCACTGCACTACACGGAGCCATGCCTTGACTGTTTCACAGATGATCTGTTTTTGTCTCAGATATTTAGCTAGTAGGATGTTCCTATATGCAGTAGGAGATGCTGAAAATCTTAGCAAAACCACTATTTGCCTCACCATCAGAAGTGTGTATTTGGCATTGATATATGCACATCTTCATAACCTTCCCCGGGCACAGAAGAATGAACTACATCAAGGAGGGATTCTACAACATTGCAGGTAACATGAATTAGGCTACACATCAAAAAAGAACAGGTGGACTACTTTTCTGTCTTTTTTTGATACAGGATTCCCTAATGTTATTGGTGTGCTGGACTGCACACACATTAGGATAAAATGCCCCCAGAAAATCCTTTCATAGTATCAATGTTCAATCAATGTTATTATGAGCATTAAATGACCTTAACACATCTTATTGCTGACTGCATCTTCAGCAACATCGAGGCAAAGTGGCCTGGCTCAGTCCATGACTCCCGAATCTTTCAGGCCTCTACAATTAACCAGTGACTATCACAAGGTAAGCAACACAATTTATGTGGATAAGCATCTTGACCATCATGACATTGTCAAAAGTTTTACTCCCTGTAGATGTAACCATTACACTTTGTGTACACAGGTGAACTCTCTGGTGTGATGCTGGGAGACAAGGGTTATGCCTGTCAGACATTTTTACTTACTCCATTTGCAGGCCCCCAGACAGCAGCACAACGCACATAGAATCTTGCCCATGCAAGAACAAGGGCCCGAACAGAAATGGCATTTGGCCTTCTTAAGTCCTGTTTTCAGTGCCTTCAC
>NC_060172.1:16949800-16959999 GCF_021292245.1 Micropterus dolomieu | reverse complement strand
TAAGTTAGACATGCAACATGGTTAATCACAGCTACAGGTTTTTCATGTTATTTTACATTAGACATGTAAATTCACATTTATTACATGTACATTCACGTTTATTTTTGCAATGTTTTGATATTTTCATGTATTTCAAAAATACAGGAAAAAAACTGTGAAATAAAAAGGAATAAAACTTTAAAATTACAGATTTTTTTTACAGTGTAGCCTATATCATTATTAACTATAATTATCCATGCGGGCATTGTTACTGTTCGATTGTTTTTTTAAAGACTGCTATTGTTTGTTTGTAAGTTTGACAGATAGGCCTTTAATAAACTATAGCATGTGTTGAGGGGATTAGAGAAATGGCTAATAAAGAAGCAAAGGTGTTGTCAATCAAGTCAGGCCATATAAGGAGCTCTAAACACGTGTGTCGTCCTTTACAATGGTGTACCCATTCTTGAATAACATTGTAGATGATGAAGCCCTTTTATTGAGAAGGGCTTTCAGACAGGAAAGAGTTTTTCAGGACAGATCCGACCTGTTGGCTTTTCCCGACAATTACCTGCATGAGCTTTACCGCTTTTCTGGGGATGGCATCATCCGCTACCTGTGCAGACTACTGGGTCCCACAATTCAGCACTGCACTACACGGAGCCATGCCTTGACTGTTTCACAGATGATCTGTTTTTGTCTCAGATATTTAGCTAGTAGGATGTTCCTATATGCAGTAGGAGATGCTGAAAATCTTAGCAAAACCACTATTTGCCTCACCATCAGAAGTGTGTATTTGGCATTGATATATGCACATCTTCATAACCTTCCCCGGGCACAGAAGAATGAACTACATCAAGGAGGGATTCTACAACATTGCAGGTAACATGAATTAGGCTACACATCAAAAAAGAACAGGTGGACTACTTTTCTGTCTTTTTTTGATACAGGATTCCCTAATGTTATTGGTGTGCTGGACTGCACACACATTAGGATAAAATGCCCCCAGAAAATCCTTTCATAGTATCAATGTTCAATCAATGTTATTATGAGCATTAAATGACCTTAACACATCTTATTGCTGACTGCATCTTCAGCAACATCGAGGCAAAGTGGCCTGGCTCAGTCCATGACTCCCGAATCTTTCAGGCCTCTACAATTAACCAGTGACTATCACAAGGTAAGCAACACAATTTATGTGGATAAGCATCTTGACCATCATGACATTGTCAAAAGTTTTACTCCCTGTAGATGTAACCATTACACTTTGTGTACACAGGTGAACTCTCTGGTGTGATGCTGGGAGACAAGGGTTATGCCTGTCAGACATTTTTACTTACTCCATTTGCAGGCCCCCAGACAGCAGCACAACGCACATAGAATCTTGCCCATGCAAGAACAAGGGCCCGAACAGAAATGGCATTTGGCCTTCTTAAGTCCTGTTTTCAGTGCCTTCACTACCTGAGTGTCACCCCAGACAGGGCCTGTGATATCATTGTTGCATGTGGTGTCATTCACAACATTGCCTGTCTCAGGAGAGGAAAGGGCTCCTAGAGTAGCCTTGGAGATAGACTGGGACAATCCAGCAATATTTCCTGATAATGTCAGTGGCAGACTAGTCAAAGACCAATACGTTGTTAACTATTTCAGTTGATTTATTGCTTTTTTGTGTATTCAACAAAGGAGAGGATGTCACAATGTTTTTTGTTTCCTTTATTGTAAGGAGGTCACTTGCTGAGAGTGTGGCACCCTGGGTATTTCAGTGGCTAAGGTTAGTTCTAGAAGTGTTATGGTATTACTTAAGATTGTTACCATACCCCCCCCCCCCCATCATTTTCGTTTTGTTTATTACTACTAAGCGTGCTTTGTGTCACTGTTAATCTGGAGAAAACTCACCTGACTCACTTTAAGAAGCAGTAGAGCTATACTTATGCCCGCCAGCAGGCGGCAGTATAGCGGCTTTGGTACTGGAGTGACTGGCGCTATAATCCCGTTTTAGGAAGTTAGCCTAGTCGTAAACGTAAGACAGTCAAGACTGTCATTCAAGACTGTCTTTGTGTTATATTTACAGGTGAGAGAAGTGCACAAGCATCATACATGTTCATGTTAACTATGTTATCAATTGTGGTGCCATGTTTTACTGTTTACAACGATGTTAATGTGAGAAATGAGGCAGCTAACTGATGCTAGCTCCAGTAACTTAATGTTAGCCGAGCATGGTGCGTTCGGTGAGGCACACTAGGTGTATCTTTTATGGAAACGGTAACATGAGTGACCTGAATGAACCTTGTAGTGTTTTCATGCAGGATACAGATCGTTTGTGTTCATTTGTGCTGATAGAAGCAATCTTATTTGTAAACTGGTTGAACATTTAACTGTGTCTCTGATAATACTTTGTTGGTCACTGAACCTTTCATGTAAAGTAATAATTAATTTCAGTTGGACAGTTTGCACATTGTGACAGAATTATTGTGGATATAATCCCGTTTTACAAGGAAGTTAGCCCAGTCGTAAATGTGAGACAGTCAACAAAGCAGCAGATGAAGCCGATATTCGTTCAAGACTGTCTTTGTGTTATATTTACAGCAAAATAAACTGAAACTGGCACCTGAAACCACCATGTCTTTTCGGGTGTAACAAGAGCTTGGGAGAGAAAAAATAATGATAAGTTGTGCAGGAGCCTGCAGGCATGCTTACAGCGTGCACTGAAACATGACTAACTTCTTTTTGTAGTTTCTGGACTTCCATGTCCAGTTTCTTTAGTGTCTTTCTTTTGTTTTCCATATCTAGGTCCAATTCCTGCTGTTTTCTTTTGTGATATGTGATTTGTATGTCTGCAAACACATAACAATTAGCAGAGCATGAATTGTGCGTGGTAACATGTCCTCTTGATTCCACTATTTGTTAAATCTTACTGCTTCCCCTTCCCCTAGGTACTTATCCCACTGATGCCGTAGGCCTATGTGTTAGTATCACTCATATCTACTGTTACTCATAGATCTCTTACTTTACTGTTGTTTGAATGTTGTTCTTTGCTTCGGATAAAAGCGTCTGCCAAATGAGTAAATGTTCAGGTAATACTATGTTCCCAGATTGGCTCTCAGGCAGTACGCCGTCTGGGTCCTGTTATAAATATGACATTTTATATGAGCATCACATCAGTGACTTCTTTTCCATTATGGATTAAATTAAATTATTTCCACAAGAGGGACATTCTTCTTCTACAGCTTGTAAAGTTTACTGATGTTTTAGTCCTTGAAATCTGCACGCTCACATTTGCAGACAGTTTTCTGGACCACCAAGAAGAAAGAGTTCAAAGAGAAGAGAGAAAGTTCAAACCCGCTTACTTTCTCATCTCCACACACCTGGCCAATCGCAGCGTGAAGTGGGTGTAAATGTCAGACAACCTCCCTTAGTGGGGCGTCGGAAATGAATCGGAGAAAGTACAGAGACAAGCAGTTTTGATGACCTCTTAAATTCTGCTCATGTTCAAAACTTTCTGCACATTCAGTGCAAATGTGCAAATGCAACTGTGCAAATGTCAGAGAAGACAGATCTGTGTTCTCTGACATTTGCAGAATAAAGTGGTAATATTTTGAGACAAAAGTGGTAATATTAGGAGAATAAAATCGTAATCTAGTGAGAATAAAGTCATAATAGTTTTACCAAAATCTACCTGCCCCTCTGCTGTGCATTACCCTGTGTTATTGATCTGCTGATACGGTAGTAGGCTATCCTCTTTAGACCGTCTGACAGACACAGAACTCGTTTGCAACTATACTGGATGAGACGAGCGCACTGCTCTTGAAACACTGAAAACGTGATGACTAGAGTTGGACATCGTTTAAAATTTTACGATACCAGTACCAAAACCAGTACCCTTAAAGTGATACCGATACCAATTGAGTACTTCATTTGATACCTTGCATAAAATGCCACCTGTAGTAGTTGATTGGTAGCCTATGATTATTTTTATTGTTGTATGGACAAGCAGGATGATTGTTTTTGTGTTTCAAATAACTGTTATATTAAAGTATTTGGAAATTGTAGCAGATCGCTCCTCCTGCGGATTGTATTATATGGGGAAAGACTACAGCTTTTATATTTGAATGAGAGAGGAGGAGTGAAGGAGTTTAGTGACCAAATAATTTGTGGGAAACGAATTTAAGGTTATTTTTTTGATATGTGTGTTGAATATAGCCTAAACAATGGAAATTTTTGTTAACGTTTCATCAATAAACTGAATTGAAAGATCTCTGCGAGTGCTTTTTCCTTTATTGGTGAGTTGCAAACCTCCTCCAAAAACAACATTTACAAGTATAAAACGAGTAAGGAGTGTATTTAAACAAGTCATAACAAGGATAAGAGAGGCTGCACGTCTAGCCGATCAAACCAACTACACCTGAAGCAGCTGCAGCCAGAGGCTCTGTGAATAAAATCAGCTGATTGCTGTGGGTTGGTGCACATTAGTCGCTGACAAGCCCTGATGCTGTAACCAATGCTTGCTCTCTCTCTCTATCATGCTCACTCTAAATGCAGGCCTGTTTAGTCACGGTGGGGGGTGCACGTCACATGAACTTCAAAGAAAATGTAGCAATACAGCGAGTAGCCTACTTTCTTTGAAGACCTGCGAGACAGGCTGCGTCATGAAGATTATTGCATATTAATATAGAGAATACTTTCGTCGTTGAGCTACATTTGGGACTGAAGCCCCGGAAAAATGCCCTGGCGACACCGATGGAAAGCACTATCAGACTTTTCCATCTGCTGTGTTCTAAGAAGCAGAGTGAAGTTGCTGTATGCGGAGGAATAAACCACCATTCATACCAGGAGGAGATTCTTGTCACTCTAACCTGATTGGCCCAACCAGTATGCAATCTGTACCATTTCAGTACAGTGCTCTGCAGCATGGGCAAATCTGGCTGTGGATGTGTTGAGTGTTTATTATAAAGTTGGTCAATCACTTTTAATTTCATTTTTTCCTCAAATAGAGCACTTTATTTTAAGATGCACGTATTAAAAAACCTATGCATTTTTATAAAATACAGCCTTTAGTTTACTGAAATTCTCAATGTATTGTGAATGTAAACTGACAGTAAATATTGTTGAAATATTTGATTTTACAGTCAGTTGTTGACTAAAAAAAAACATATGTTGAATGAACACTGAATTATAATGCAAGTTAGTGGTTATGATGTTCAGCACCTTATTCAGCACCTTTCTCAGGCTATGTGCTTGGTTTCTTTGTTCCTTCCTTTCCCTTTCTGCTCACCCCTCCTTTCTCCGTTCCTTCTCTGCGCAGTGGTCAGCTGCAGAGTGATTCACTTCTACCCGATGACTGTGGCCACTCCTCGACCACGTCTGCATGTTAAATGAGTCTTTCAAACTCACACACACACACACAAACACACTCACACACACACACACACACACACACACACACACACACACACACACACACACATCAGAACAGAAAACAGACAAAACAGAAAGGAGAGAGGCCGATGACTGATAGACAAATATGGTCTTAGTCATTTGCAAATGTCCTTGTGGGCTTTCATGTCCTTTTTAAGAGTTGAGTCTTGCTCTAATTAAAACTCCAAACTTGTTAACTCATCAAGTATTATTTATTTTTTTATTTTGATAAATATGAGGTTGTCGCAGGAGTTGTCCTGACTGAATTCTTGACCGGTACACCTTTGTCATCCATCACACTTTCTCTGGCCAATTCGCCATTTCTAATTACAAGTCTAGAGTTTAGCATTGTCTGTTGATATATTCACTTTAATTACACATGTATTGTGTAATATTATTATTATTATTATTATTATTATAATAATATTACACTCTTTATCCATAACATGTTCAAGACACCACTCAGTCAATCACCATGGATAATGATATTGCTAATCACCTTCTGATTTCACTAATCCAGACTTTTCCCACAGCTATTGTCAATGGAGTCACCATCCTAGACCACTATAGGTAATCCTCTTGCTTTGTAATGATTGTTATTCTACATGTGTATTGCTTTCAATTGAGTCATCCATCACTTGTCAGTATCAGTACAGCCAAACAAACAATTGAGAAAAAAAAGGAAATCCCATGATAGGGTGGATAAGGTTGACTAGCTCACATGACTGACCATAACAACAAATCAACAAAAGCTTGGACAGCTCCATTGTATCTTGGGATTCAAAGGTATGCTGCACACACAAGCCACGCTAAGTAATTAGTTAGGATGTAAAACCACATGAGGAAATTTCCTCCTGTTGAAGACTAAAATATGACAATAACAAATAAAAAAAAAATGACCCAGACTAGAGGATTGTACTTTACCAGACCTTACCTGTCATGTGTGCATAGTGGATATCTGTCACAGTCCGACAGTGCTTCCCCTCTGTTTTCCTCCCTCTTTCCAAAACTAGACCCTCCCTACTTCCACTATGCCAAATCGAGTTCCGTTAGTCTGGCACACCTGTTACCTATCCAGCAATCAAGACCCAGCAGTATATTGCCAGCCCTCATTAATACTGCCATTGCTCATAGAGCAACTAGCATAGTACAAAATCCCAGCCACCCTCTCAACTCATGCTTTACCCTTCTCCTATCTGGCCGTAGATATAGACAGCTGCTCTACAAAAAGGCACGCTTTGGGAAAAGTTTTGTACCCTTCGCTATAAGTATGTTAAACTCACAGACAAGTTAATATTGTCATTCCTGTGTTATATATGTAGATATATTTAACCTGAAAGTATTATCAGTCTGTCATCACACGCAACTGGTCGCATGTGTATACACATCAACACAACTTTCTGTTGTGTTCTGAAAAAATGCACAGGAGAACGAGAGAAAGGGAAAGGCAGAGGCAAAAGGCTTTATTTTTACAGATATCTTAAGATACATGGTTGGCGTTTGGAAACATACTAACAGGTTTTTCCTCATTTCACATCATATATCCTTTTGCAGAGTTGATTCTATGTTTTAATAAAAGTAATCATGCTATGTAGGGAAGCGGGAGATGTGTTTGTATGGAAATATTCTGGAAAATATCTCTGTATAATTGTTTCTGTCAGGTGGAAGTATCTCCAGTTACTCAGAGCTAACAGAGTTTCATCATAAGTCAAGCAAGAATTGTGAGGAAATGTCAGGTGCAAAACAAGTACTCAAAAATGATATTTATTTCTGTTGCACTCGACGCCCTTGGTTGGAGAGCTAATTATGGCAGACAGTTCTGATAAACTCAAAATTATCAAAGATGGCAATGCAGTTGAGAATGCGAAGAACTGATTGTCAGCCCAATACACCTGTCCCTATAAGCTTAAAAGTGCAATACAATCCATTTCAATTGTCAATAACTTTTGTTTTTCAACATAGAAATCTTTAAATCACTGCCAATATATACAGTGACCACCCTTAAACATTTCACACCTTTTGAGTTTGTTAAAAAAAAAAAAAACTATTACTTGATTATGCACATTGCAAGGTTGTAATTTCAATAGCTTGCTCATTTATGAATATATTGACATCAAATCAAATGTTTTAATTAAAGGAGTTTATGTTGAAGTACATTGGATTTATTGTTTTGTTTTTGTTTTTTATCGTGGTGTTCAATTATATATCGAATCATGGAATTTCACTGGTATTGGTATCGACAAAGAAAATTTCTACTGCTCAGCCACCACTGCTCACCTTGGACTTCCAGTTTGTATCTTTTGAACTTTGAACCTTGTGTTAAATCATGCTTTTAGGTCCAGAATTCTTATTCTTATCTAATTCGTATTTATAACGATATCAATTGCTTTATATCTTGACTATTCCTTTATAACGGACAATTCCACAACTCACAAATGATGGCAAAGTAGTGTGCCCTTTACAGTATAAGGCCATTAGTAAGGATGTGGCGGTTGGGATGGTGTGTTGTCTTGTGTAAGAAGTCTGACTTTCTTGATGGAGACCAGATTTTGTCTTGTCACTGGAAATTGTCATTTGCCTTTTCTTTGACCATATCCACCAATCTTAATAAAGTGTAGTTTTAAAACAGCTAGGAAGCCACTTTAACAATGAGACTGGAAACTTGCAAAGGTAGGCCATTCGCTCCACAGAGAATATACGTCTGAGATAATAAATTATCAAGCAAAGAAAAGGTGCTCTGACAGCAATGTGAAGAGCACTCTTCTCTGTGCATCTAAGTGCAAAACAGAATCAAGACAACCAAGACCAGCAGGGCTGAAAGGGCAGATGACCATTGAGTGAGTAATTTTGTCACATAATGCTATGTTTTGGCAAACAAAGTAGGCTAATAGCTATAGCCCAGAATGGTACTCCCACAAGCTGCGAAGATTAATGTTGTTTTATTGAGGGGCAGTTGAGAGAAACTATGTGAACGCTCATTTGAAGCCAACAAAATAACGAGAGTAGTAGGTGTTTTTTCATTGCAGCGCTAGCTCAGCTAACATTAGCTTTGTTATATGGAAGCCCAGTGTGTGGTACATGTATTCACTGCCAGCACAGCTTAGCAAGCAGGAGAAGCTTTCTCAGTCAATATAGCAAGCACTGAGGAATTTATTTCTTCAATTGATTACATTTACCATCAACATTGACTGGACATCCACATAAAACGTGATGAAAAAATTCCCTTTTAATTCAACACCATCTTTATCCTCTTCGTGCTCCGCTCTGAGCTACTGAACCTGTTGCTGCTCTTTCTATTCTCAGATAAAATGAATTTATTTTAACAAGCCACATGTAAATTTACTCTATGTATCTATTTCAAAGCACTATTGTAAAGGTCAGTCAGGAGAGAAAAGTAAAGTGTATGTTACAAAGAGCAAAGGCTCTTCAAGCATCTTAAAGTATGTGTATGAGAGTCATTCATCACCTTGTGAAGCAGTGTGCAGTACCTGACCATACACACATCCATGCATGGATGCAAAAGGATAGAAAACCACTCTGTTGTTGTGCTTTTCATTCTAAAGGTATGCACAAACTCCAAATGTCTCATATCTCATACTGGGGCAGGATGACCAAATAGAAAAAGAAAAGATTTTGACCGAAGAACAAAGAAAAGCTATAAGAGACAAGAGTGAAAAGGGTTTTATATTTCACGTACATTGCAAGATGTGGTTTTAAATCAATCTATGAATTTACGCTGGTGGCTAAAACACAGTTACACTTTAGTTAATGTTAGCTGCATTTGTCGAC
The DNA here is from genome assembly GCF_021292245.1 of Micropterus dolomieu. Taxonomy (NCBI): domain Eukaryota; kingdom Metazoa; phylum Chordata; class Actinopteri; order Centrarchiformes; family Centrarchidae; genus Micropterus; species Micropterus dolomieu. Next base: position 16,950,819 of record NC_060172.1, on the reverse strand, counting down.
GAAGACAAACACTGCAAAGCTTACTGTGATTATGAGCATGATGACCAACATGCACCAGGCACTGACAGTAGTTTGTATAAAAGTTGAAAGGTTAGACCACTTAAGTGAAAAAAACTCTTTATGACCACGCTTTGCCCCTCCACTGTGTGTAGCACGTGACTTTAGGTAAAGTTAACTTACAGTGCCTTGCGAAAGTATTCGGCCCCCTTGAACTTTGACCTTTTGCCACATTTCAGGCTTCAAACATAAAGATATAAAACTGTAATTTTTTGTGAAGAATCAACAACAAGTGGGACACAATTATGAAGTGGAATGAAATTTATTGGATATTTCAAACCTTTTTAACAAATACAAAACTGAAAAATTGGGCGTGCAAAATTATTCAGCCCCCTTAAGTTAATACTTTGTAGTGCCACCTTTTGCTGCGATTACAGCTGTAAGTCGCTTGGGGTACGTCTCTATCAGTTTTGCACATCGAGAGACTGAATTTTTGCCCATTCCTCCTTGCAAAACAGCTCGAGCTCAGTGAGGTTGGATGGAGAGCGTTTGTGTTTTCAGTTCTTTCCACAGATTCTCGATTGGATTCAGGTCTGGACTTTGACTTGGCCATTCTAACACCTGGATATGTTTATTTGTGAACCATTCCAGTGTAGATTTTGCTTTATGTTTTGGATCATTGTCTTGTTGGAAGACAAATCTCTGTCCCTGTCTCAGTGTCTTTTGCAGACTCCATCAGGTTTTCTTCCAGAATGGTCCTGTATTTGGCTCCATCCATCTTCCCATCAATTTTAACCATCTTCCCTGTTCCTGCTGAAGAAAAGCAGGCCCAAACCATGATGCTGCCACCACCATGTTTGACAGTGGGGATGGTGTGTTCAGGGTGATGAGCTGTGTTGCTTTTACGCCAAACATAACGTTTTGCATTGTTGCCAAAACGTTCGATTTTGGTTTCATCTGACCAGAGCACCTTCTTCCACATGTTTGGTGTGTCTCCCAGGTGGCTTGTGGCAAACTTTAAA
>NC_060172.1:16926687-16949700 GCF_021292245.1 Micropterus dolomieu | reverse complement strand
AGTATCTCGGACCTGCCTGGTGTGTTACTTGTTCTTCATGATGCTCTCTGCGCTTTAAACGGACCTCTGAGACTATCACAGAGCAGGTGCATTTATACGGAGACTTGATTTCACACAGGTGGATTCTATTTACCATCATTAGTCATTTAGGTCAACATTGGATCATTCAGAGATCCTCACTGAACTTCTGGAGAGAGTTTGCTGCACTGAAAGTAAAGGGGCTGAATAATTTTGCACGCCCAATTTTTCAGTTTTTTATTTGTTAAAAAGGTTTGAAATATCCAATAAATTTCGTTCCACTTCATAATTGTGTCCCACTTGTTGTTGATTCTTCACAAAAAATTACAGTTTTATATCTTTATGTTTGAAGCCTGAAATGTGGCAAAAGGTTGAAAAGTTCAAGGGGGCCAAATACTTTCGCAAGGCACTGTAGGTGATGCTTTAGTTAGTAGGTGGGTACTAGGTAATTATTAACTTATGGTCACCATTGTCATATTACCTCATTGCTATGCACGCAGCAACAGATGTGTTTAAAAAAGAAAAATAGGATTTAAATAAGATGCATCTTTCTTTCACTCTCTTCCCAAACAAATGCATGCGAGAGCCAGATTAAGATCTTTACACTAGCAGTACCGCTTTTGTCCACAGTGGCTACCAGGATCAACACAAGCTTCTTGTAATAACTTTAACAGCCACTGAAACAATGTAACACGTTTTCAGCTCAGGGCGTCACATACCGACACCTTGAGAAAGCCTGACAAGGATCCATATTTGATGCACAAGGTACCCTTTAGGTTTAGGAAAAGATTATGGTTTTGTTTAGGTTTAGACACCAAAACTACTTAGTCAGGTTTAGGAAAAGATTGTGTTTTTGGTTGAAATAAGTACATTACGTAACGGCAGATGGGTTACATTGAAGCTACTTGAAAGCCAAGGGCGTCTTATACGGACACTGAAGGGTACCTGGTGTGTCATATAGCGATGCTTTGATGACCTGAAATGAGACTGGGCTCAGCAATGTCATCTTCAGGTTAAAAAAACAACTCAGATCTATATTTAGTCTGTTAACATTATGCTTACATACCACAGACTTTTATACACATGTACTGGACAATAAAACTAATGGACAGTCTTGAGTGAAAAGTCACAATGGGATACATTTGTCTAATTATGTATCATAGGGAAAAACAATGTATGTATGTAATATAATGTATAAGGTATTGCCAAGGGGGGCGGCTGGTAGAGCTATTTATTTGAGTGAGTAATAAATGCTACGGATTATCATTTGATTCCTCCTAACATCTTTGTGCAGTCTAAAGTAAGGCACACTGGCTATGCCTCAAGAGGTTTGGGCATACATCATTACATTACAAATTAAAGGAAACAAAGAGGAGACAGGTGCTTAGTGCAGCACAGAACAAAGCACACACAGCACTGGTCAGGAGCAGATAAATGGCAGCAGCTGCACAGAGTCACACGCAGATACACTCTGTACTGATAACAGCAGATAGATACATACAACATACACACACGCTTACATATGATCACACAATTATTGAGCTAAGTTTTTAATGGAAAGCAGTTTAGGGGTGTTGGACAAGAGGTAGGAGTGGGTTGTGACCATACCTCATGGCACCATTGACACACGATTTTTTTTTGAAAGTAGGTGAGACCTAAAAACAAAGAAACCAAAGCACGATACTCAAGTCATCTTCTGACGCTCAAGTAATTTCTAGCTTACCCAGATTAACAGGTATTTTTAGATCTCTTTATGAAGTTTATGTTCATGACAGCCCCCTTATAGGAGACTCTTTGCATGGAGAGGTTTGGATTCTAGATATGTAGAGCCACATAAATTAATTCAGAGTGAGACTGGCCTCATCTTTAATTCAATCAAAAGAGACTTCACCAAACGTGAATTTGAGATCCTGACAGAGCGCTCTGCAGGAGTCCGTCTGAGCTTGCCCCTTCAAGGAGTCCTGATCCTTTGGTGGAAAGTGGAGTTGGGGTGGCAGTAGGTAATAACTGTTTCCTAGCAAATCTGCTAGGAAACAGTTATTACACATCCAGCAAGTACGGAGCAACATTAGCATTAATATGGAGTCATGACAACCTGATGAAACGTGGAAGGATGCACATTACAACAAACAAACACATCGTGAACATAGGACAGTGAAGTTCATCAACCCCAAAACCCCTCACCCTCCAAGAACTAGACTATTACTAAACTTGCATACAGCCAGACTAAATCTACAAACAAAACTAAATATATATGGTTGCATTCACACAAATAAGTTTACATACACATAGAAAAAGAAGTAAACAGAATTAACAAAAAAATTGAGAATGACACATGAACACTCCGCTGGAGGTAAAGATCCCTCCGTTTGAATAAAGTAAGCCTTCTGGCCAACGGAGAGCTGCACACATTAAAATGAGAATTTACTGGGTCTACACCAAGATGGTTCTTCTGTTACCCCTGCATATACTAGAGAAGGTTTCAAAAATGGAATGCCAAAATCTATTCAGCTTGGGAGATGACCAATATAATGTATTCATGTAGCAGGAGCTTGTTTACATCTATCACATAGTCCAAGTCTGTCTTGGTCTTAGATAATCTGTCTTTGGACCAGTGAAAATAACAAACAATTATAAAGTGAATTACAGAGTGTCTATCTACATATTGAGGAGGAGTAAATTCTATATGATTTTTTTTTTGCAAGACAGCCTTCATATAGTTCAGTTTCCCATTTATTTTTAAATGGTTCATACTGCCAAAGTGTAAGTAATAATATACATTACAAACAGCATCAACATTTCATTTAAAAATGACAAAACAGTAAGGCCATTACATCCAGCAGACCTATAGGGTATAAAGGGAATGTATGTAGTACTTTTACATTTATTTTATCTTTGTTCAGAACCCGGCTCCGAACAGGATTTAAAAAAAAAAAAAAAAAGTAGACTTACAGTTTCCATGCTGGCATATTACAGTAGCAAATACTCCCTACTGTTACAGCTAGATTTCTTTGTGAACCGAAATGCAGAACTCAGACTCAGAGTGGGAAGTATGTCAGGTGAAAATAGGTTTATTTTGACAGAAAACTCAAATGTTGCAGGGGTGGAATTTAGGGAAGGAATTAACAAATAACAAGACACTTAAGGTCCAGGTCAGAGCTTGGCCAGGTAGGGGAACTGCACAGGAATCCAGCAGGCTCTAGAGATCCAACATGTTCGTCCATGGCTTGGGGTAGTTTGTCCTTAGGTTCCAAACACAAATCCAGTAAACAGGGCATATGTGCATGGGCAGAAGTGGACCGGAGGCAGGAGTCAGACCAGCAGGGTAATCTGAAGCACAGGAAACCAGGGTTGTAGAGCAATTCAACAGAGATAATCAAACAGGCTTGAAACATGACTTGCTAGTAACATTATTCTACAATCTGGCAAGGAATGGAGACAAGGACTGGGTATATAAGGCTGACCTTGATGAGGCTGATGGCTGGCAGCTGGTAACTGACTCCCGCACACCTGACTCCACTCCTGCAATAAAGCACAGACAGGGGAAGGGGGAAGGGAGAGAGAGGCACACAGAGCAGAAATCCCTACAGAAGAGCAGAGGGTCTAACACTTTCTTTATCTACAAAGTTTTAAATGTTTGCTTCCATTCTTTGATTTTTCTAAAGTCTGAGGTTTTGACTCACTGTCTGTCTTTGTTGTCTTTGTCTTCTAGTACACAGCAACAGCCACCAGTCCATGCTAACTATTGCAAAACTGCTGATAGCATTTAAAATTGATATCAGCAGCATATATGTTTTTTTTAATTTATGCTCTCTGCTTTCCACAAGTATCTAAGTTGAAATATTAGGAAGGTTTTTTAATGCATATTTGTAGTATACATACGTATGTGGCTTTATTAATTGCTGTATTATATTGGATGTACCAGTGGTGTTGCTGTTGCCAGTGAAAGTTACACCAACAACTTCAAATGCTTGTGCTTGAGAAGTTTTTCTTTTTTTTCAAATTAGTTAATGTTTTATTGTTATGCAGTGTTAAAGTAAATAAATCAATGTACATACAGGAAAAAAACACACAGACTTGCTCGCTTGCATTTTGCAAAGACCAAATATTATTTTTCAAAGACAATGCAATAGAATATTTAACCAAAAAGGTTGGCAGGAACTAAGAGGAAGAAGCTGATTTGACTTGAAAGACCATAGCATTGTGACAGTATGATAATGAGAAACGGAAAGGAACTTGGGCTCACCAAGTTTAGAGCGAGGGTACAACCTAGACATGGCAGAGAAAGGCAGCAGAGTGTGTGCATGAATAAAACATGGTATGATAACAAGAGTAAAATTTTGCTCCTTAAAACCTGAGCTTACAGAGATGGAGAGTACTTCCTCCTGCCCTCAGAATTCCAGGACCTGGAAAGTAGAACATTTTTGTCCTTGTCTTTTCAATTGTCAATTCAGTTGGTTTTATTACTGTGCTAATAAAAAAAAAAAAAAACACTGGGCAGCTGCCATTCCAACCATAAAAACTTTTTTTTTCTTCTGTAAGAATAAGATTTATTTACATGCTTTACAAATGTCATGTTATGGTTACTGTGACTCTCTTTTGCAACTCATTCAAAACAGAAAAACTTTTCACTAGCCCCAATCTAGAATTTGTTTTGGTAATTGGACACATTTTATTATTATTCACTGTAGCTGAATGACATATATAATATATAAAATTATATGTTTTTATTAAATTCCTTTTCACTAAATAGTAGTGATGGGCAATGATTAATATTTTTAATCACGATTAATTGCATGATTTTCTGCAATTAATTGTGATTAATCAATTTGTTATGCGCAAAATTGAATAATTTATTCTAAAGTAGTGTATCGCGCACATTTAATTTAAATGTACTGACATAAAAGTGCAATAACATGTGGTTTGCCAACACTTGGAAGAAATAAGGAGCTTTTACCAACAGTAGGCCTACACAGTAGCAATGAAATATTTCTTGTAAATCTCAACTTAAACATTAAAGTAATCAAATTGAATATAAAACCAAAGCTATTTGCCACTGCCAGGGCATTACCTTTATAGCGTGTTAAGTTATAGAGTCCAGAGCCACAATCATAATATAACAGGCACCTTCTGAGCACCAGGTTAACATATATAAATCTGTTTTCTTGTTTGTTTTTTGTGAAAAGGTATCAGCAGAAACAGTCTATGTTCAGTAGCAAGTGTCCCTGTCAGAGTGAACTGAAGTGCTCGCTTCACGCACACGCCCGTCCACTGCCGAAGTTGAATTGTTTTGAACTTTTTGTACGCAACGCTCAGCACAAATCATTGGAAAAGAGACTGATCCTCACTGTTTGTGAGTTTCCAGAATCTATTACTGTTTACTAAATAGGAATGAAGGCCTATCAGGTAAAGTTATGTAGCCCATAATTTTAACTTAAGTTAAACAGGCTACAGCTGGGTAGCGCACAGAAACCGTTGCCATGGTTATCCATAGAGTGCCTGCTGTTTACTCGTGGAGTGCTTGTCTCCTTGTCTGATCACCAGAGCACGAGCAACCCCTCGGGGCCAAGCGACTACATTGTGATTTTAAGTATATTCCTAAGACCGACATCTTTCCCAATACTAATCAGCATGCAGTGTGTAGCTATCCACTTCGCTATGACATTTGATCGCTTTTCTTGATTTGTTTATCTACTTCTCCCACACGCTGCATCAAACGTAGTCTGCCAAAGCCTCCCTCCGCTGCTTGTTTGGGAGGGTGATTTGCAGACTGATCAACATCCCACCCCTCCTGTGACTTATGGTTTGACTGTATGTGTATTTAGAGCCAGTGAGCAACAGACTTTCAAAATAATAATAATGATAATAATAGATGTGAGATAAAATAATTGGCGGCGCTAATTAATTAGTGCGTTAACGCCATAATAAAGCGTTAACGTGCCCAGCCCTACTAAAAAGCCTTCTTAATGATTTACTATTTTATTGCTTGCGTCAAACAGTATTATTGAAGTAATAAAAATTCCCACCTTGATCCATTTCTTGATGAGATCAAGCACTTCAAGCCACTTATCTGCTTGGGGAGAGGAAAGGAAAGGAGAGGGGATGAAGAGGATGGGAAAAGAAGTCCAGTTGCCCTTGATTATAACCTTCCCTGGGTAACATGACAGGTGTTTGTAGATGAAATGCTTAGGGTGTGATTACAAAAGCTTTTACAAAAACTATGCAGAAACAATATGCAGGGGACAGATGGAGGCCTTCATGCAAGACACCCCTGAACTAATTGCTTCAATACAGCTTATCACAGCCAAACTGTTAACTCTCTCCCTATGACAGGACCCTGTCATAGGGAGAGAGTCATTTGTTCACAGTTTCAAAACAGGCACTGCTATTACATGAATCAATAATACTGAATTGATTCAGGCAACCAATTCATAGAGATTCTTCAAAATAAGGTCAGAGATTCATCAGATCCTTATATGACATTAGGTAAATTTAAATATAAAAAATACTTCTTCCTTATCATAGTCAAGCAGATACTATAAAAGTGATCAAAAGCCCCAGCGTCTCTGTGTTGACCAGAGGGACTTGAGTAATGTTGGAAGTAGCTGTCAAAAAGGCCTCTGAGAATTTGCTGGCAGATACAGAGGTAAAGACACAGCTCAAGGACATGCTCCTTTAAATGGATACTCAACTACAGTGAATTAACTGAAAAGGTACAATAAGATGAATAAAATCAAAACCAGGTCCCGTGGGCAAAGGCGGGTCAACAAGGCTGTTCCAAATATAGTGAATCTTTAGCATTATCAAGATCAGCAGTTCAGAGAACTCTTGGATGTCTCTGAGGGATCAAAGAGGAAAAGCATGTAACCGTCAGGGAACTCTCTGAAACAAATATGGCAAAGTCAAAGAAAGTGGGAGGAGATACGAGATCAGTTTTGTGGTATTCCATTACCCCACCACCACAGTCTGTAACTTTATCTCCCTCTAATAAAGTAACTGACTGTAGTCCATCCATCCATCATCAGGGTCACAAGCTCTAGGTGGCTCTAACTGACCAAAGCAACAACAGTCTGTAACTTTATCTCCCTCTAATAAAGTAACTGACTGTAGTCCATCCATCCATCATCAGGGTCACAGGGGGGCTGGAGCCAATCCTAGCTGACATCGGGCGCAAGGCGGGTAACCAATCAACCTAGCCTGCATGTCTTTGGATGGTGGGAGGAAGCCAGAGCACCCGGAGAGAACCCACGGGTAGAACATGCAAACTCCACACAGAAAGGCCAGGGCAACCGGGGTTTGAACCCACAACCTTGTTGCTGTGAGGCAACAGTGCTAACCACCGCACCGTTGAGTGTGGGAATAATAATGCAAACTCCACACAGAAAGGCCAGGGCAACCGGAGTTTGAACCCACAACCTTCTTGCTGTGAGGCAACAGTGCTAACCACCGCACCGTTGAGTGTGGGAATAATTCATTTGTGCACACAAGTTATTAAAATTGGCTCTGTATAGACCAGTGTCTATCAGGAAAACTCCCTACATTTCTACAAAATATATATTATCTCAGTTTAGAGACTGGTTAATCTCTATCAAATGTATCAGCAAATGTGCAGGGTTCTGGATTTAGGAAAGGAAGCTACATGCTGCTTCAGTTAAGTTGGGAATCAGCAAAGGAGCTGAATGAGAGCTGGTGTAGTTACATAAGCACATTACAGCGGTATGCATGCATGCACGAACGCATGCACGTATGCATGCATGCATGCACACACACATATACACACACGGGTACAACACTATGTTACATTTTGCTGCCTGCAGTCTATCATTAACCTTGACTGAATTTCCACTGTGACCCTACTCCTGCCTCTCTCTCTCTCTCAGGCTGGATCAGGATAGGTTAAATATCAATACACAGGCTTATTTGGGATGTGCCAGTATGTCAGAAATGCTGGGATTTACACAATAGACTCCTTGTTGTTTTTGTTGTTGTTTTCCAATCCAGATGTTATTATTATGTATTATTTGAAATAATTTGAATAATTTGAAAGTGAATAGCATCACTACACTGATAGCTTTACTTATCATACAAAACTCTCAAACATAAAACTTTCACTGGGCTTATACACAATTTAATTAGGCCTTATACACAAAAGTTAGGCCTTCAAACACCAGGATAAATCTCCTTTTCAAATAGGACGCTCACACGATAGTCAGGCATGTCTTTACAAAACCTTGTTCATGTTTTGCAGAATTACTCTCTTTTGTCAATATCTTCCCCAGATGTTGTTCAAAATAAAGCCTATTAAACCTGATGGAAAACATGTCTTGCAACTCGTTTTATAGAACATATAGACTATGGGAACTTCCTGTTATTAGAGGGAGATATATCATGGTATATGAAAGCTAAATTGTTGCCCTAGAGTTCTGAGTTTAAGCCCAATGAGAAACTGCAGCAGGTTCATAAACCAATTATTATCAATAATTATATCAAGTGGCACTTTGAAAATTCCGGGGTTGTAACCTTTCTTGGTCCTTTCTTCTACGAATTATGTCCATAATTACGTTTTTCATTCATTCATCCATTCAGCTAAGGGATGAGTGACTTTGTACATAATTGCTCAAAAGAGCTCACAAAGTTAATAAGGGTTAATTATTGAAAGTGTTCTCAAACAACAATTGAATTTAGTATGCTCTCAGCATTGTTTAAATCAAGAACTAACAGGAAACAAGTGACTGAAAGAACTTGTGTGAAAGTGCAATGAATGTGTATCTAAATCAATTATAACATTTTTGAACAAAAGCCACCAGGGCTGTGTTTGGCGTCTGTGCGGAAGATTTGTCAACATCGGCTTTAGAGCCTGTGTTAATCACTGTTCTTTTTGGGGGGCTGCCATTTTGCTTGTGCAAACATAAAAAATTAATTTGGAGTGTATTTCAAACATGAATTTCTCCTGTAACCACTACGCATTGATGCCATTGAGAATGTGCTCTTGGTTAGGTGGATTTAAAAATAAGAGCACTGGATAAACTTGTGCATATCAATACATCACCCATGGGAAAAGCAATCTGGTCACAGCATGTGTAAATATTTACATTACACAGATATTGTATATAGATGGATACCTTTCAATTTTATACACATATAATACAAACAGCAAAGGTTGAAATTATTTCTTTTTCTCTGCAGTGTCCTAATGATTATAATCAGTAGCAATTTCAATTTATTTTCAGTTACAAGCTCTACAAGCTCTACTGATCCAATTTCATTTTGAAATTACTCCAGAATGTTTGTGTGTGCATGTGTATGTTTGTGTAAGACAAAATCAGACAGATGTTAGTTAAAGCACTGGCAGCTACAGTGGTCAGCCAGGGGGACATTGCAGTCTTGCTTATGTATTTTTTCTCCCGACTTTATCGAGCCACACTCTAAAATGCAAAAACGTTTTTTTTGTGAGATTAAGGTACATTTACTAATTTTGATATATTGATCCTTAATTAATGTATATAGAGCAAATGCATGGATGTGTGAAATGAGATTAAACACTGGACTAATCTGCTCACCATTGATTCTCACCTTGCTTAATTCACCAGGGATATGTAAAGCAGTGCTTTGAAGTATAACTCAACAGTCAGACAGTTTAACTTGCAGGTCATGGGTTTTGACATGTCTTTCTGAGTGGTCGTACTGATTTAGATAAATTTTTTGCCTTCAGGTGAAACACTGATGAAACAAGCTATAACCAATTGTGCTGAAGAGAGATTATTGATCATCATTCCAGTTTCTATACAGGCAAAATAGCTGTGGGCAGGGACGTCAGCCCCCAGGGTATGCTTAACTTGTGCTTGCAAAATCTTGGCACTCGCATCTTTTGTTACTGTATTGGAACTACACCTTTGTCAACAACCAGTCAAGAAGCAAAGATGTTACAGGTAAAAAGCGACAGATATATTCTCTTCTTCCATATCTCCTATGTTGAACAAAAGTTACTGTAATTTTAGCTTTTAGACTCAGCAAAGCTGCATGGGGCGAATTTACTTAGGCCAGACTGAGTTCTTCTGTAGGCTATAACTCAAATGCTCCAGCTGCTCATGTAAATGCGCGATAAAGTAATACCTTATCTAATTCCTCTCTCTCTTAGATAAGTTGCAGGTCCAAACAACACATTCTCACTCCCGACTCGTGACATATTGACGCTCGGTCATGGCCCTTTGGCGTAGCTTTTTAACGCCCTGGGTACCCCTTTTGAGTCATTTTTAGATGTTTAGGGGTCTGCGGTCAAGTTAGCAACGCTTAGCAACCACAAATATGCAATGTCCGGTAAAGTAAGAAGAATACATGTGCAACGTCCGGTTACTCTTTCAAAAGAAAATGCTAGCGTTTTGAAACATCGCCATTTTGAAATGGCACGTTATTTAAGTTGTGAAACGTTGTAATTTGTTTAAAGATTTAAGGTTAACAGGTACCTGGTTAGGTTTAAGCAACAAAAGTACTTGGTTAAGGTTAGGAAAGGATCATGGTTTGGGTTAAAATAACTACGTATGTCAGTTAATACGTAAGTTAAAGAGGTGGTATTATGGTTTTTGGCTTTTTCCCTCTCCTTTATTGAGTTATATATCTTTTTTGTGCATGTACTAGGTTTGCAAAGTGAAAAAGCCCAAAGCCCATCTCCCACAGAAAACACTGCTCTGAACTGCCTGAAAACAGCTCGTTTGTAGTCCAGCCTTTACTTCCCTTTCTTGTGACATATAGGGAGTGAGAATGGGTTGGCCCAAAGAATACTATTTAATTACACTAATTACTGTTACTGCACTGTAGATTGGTTAAATCAGATTATAATTTTGCTCTGTAGTTTGGCTTGCATACAAACCTACATAAGTAAGCTGTTGATAAGGATCCTATTTTAAACGGCTACTGTCTGAATTTATTAGCCTGATGGTGAAGGGAATAAAAGAATTGGAATAATGATTACTATATGTATGCTTTTATTATATTTTTTGTGTGTATACCTGTGGGTATATGCTCTTGTATAGCCTAGCCTACATTTAGGCAACATCTATATATTTATTTAATTTATTACAGCCAATAAATGCAAGTTAGTGAAAATTAAGTGGATCAGAACATACCAAATATAATAAATATCATGAAAGAATTTAGTTTAGGCTCTGCCTTGGTGCCTAGATTTGCCAACAAATGCCTGTTGTTAGAAGAAAATAAAACCCCACTACTGACCTGTGGACCACTACTGACCTATAGACTACCGCTAACCTGTAGAGCACTGCTGACCTGTAGACCACTACAGACCTGTAGAGCACTACTGACATGTAGACCACTATTGACCTGCAGACCACTACTGACCTATAGACCAATACTGACCTGTAGACCACTACTGACCTCAGAATCAGCTGCCCTGCCAATCTCCTGCTTCTCTCTCTTCTAAAATATCGATCTGGTCAATGAATTAAAGGATATACTAGTACAACAGCATTAACATGGACACTATGACATTTAGTTTTCACTAACAACAACTGAAATTGTTTTGAAATAGGCTACTAGAGATAGTTAATGACATTTACACTGCCTAGACTAGTGTTTTCCATAGGCACTAATATATCGCCTTTCCTTTACCTCAAGTAAACGTAGCTTAAGTTCAGAAAGTACTTAACAACAACTAACAGTTTCACTCTGTATCATTCACTATGTTGAAACAATCTTCCTTCACCATGTCTGTGTGTCGGTGTGTGAGTGTGTAATGCAGCTCAGCAGAGCAGCGATGAAACGCAGCCTCCCTCAGGGTCCTAGTGCCCGCCCTCAGTAGGCATTTAAATTATGAAGCAGAGGAAACAACCACAACGATTATTTTAAGCATATAAATACAAATTATATTTGTTTTATTCTATAGTAATTAACATTATTCTTGCTTCTCTGTGTTGAGTAAATGTCTGCACTATAAAAATAATATCTAAATCCAATAATTATTTTTATTTTTTATTTTGGGTGGCTTAGGACCATTTTAGGGTAGCTTCAGTCCCCCTATAATAGGCCTATTGACGTCCATGGCTGTGTGCTAAATCCAATTCAGACAGTTAAATACAAAACGCAATTCTTTAACGTATTGCACATCTAACAGGGACAAGTACAGGCTACTTCCCAAACGAGACCATACCGCTGTTTGGGTATCACTCTCACAAATGTGTTTTTCCTTTAATCACGTGCAGCTTTATTTGTCAAGAATGTGTGTTTTGTTCCTTTATTGTTATACGTTTTAGCTCTTGAAATGTTACTGTGTGTGCATTAGGGTCTGTATGTGTTTGTCCCCAAGTTTAACTTAACAAATGAGGTGGGTAAGAGAGTAGAGGAAGAGGATGTGTCAACTGTCAAGTGGCTGTCAGGTTATGTAAATGTGGGGCGAAAGCAGGAACACAGTGAGGACACCAGGCTCAGGGAGCTGGAAAAAAATATGCGTCACTATTCAAAATCAATCTCCATCGATCCTCTTCAGTGACATGATCTTCCCATACCCACTCAGTGTCAAAGGCACAACACCACTCACATCCTCTCAAATAAACACAACTCAGTGAGCGCAATTGAAAAAAAAAAATACATACATGTTTATTTTACAAGAAGGGCACATTTTTTTGTACAAACTGTAAACTAAATACTGTAATTATTCTGAGGGTTATAATCTTTGACATCACTTTCATGAATGAACATTTACAGAAACATGTAAATAAATAAATATATAGTCAGTGAATGTTGCATCTTACTGTAAATTAGAATCCCATACAGGAGAAAACATACTGCATGTAAGTTTGCTACACACATTAAGGATTTCTGAAGATAATAAGCACTTGTGTTCATCATAACTACATTTTTAACATCATTGTACAATACTCTATCCCTGCACTCCCCAACCCTAAATACTGCAATTTAATTTTTTTACATGAAGCTTTGTTACTGAATCGATGTCGAGGTAGGGACTCCGTCATTATCCTAGACAGTTTAACTAAGCTGAAACATTGTCATTAAAATGCCTCCACATTCCCAGAGCCTGGGAGTGTTGTTCAGCACAGCGTCTGCTGTGTCCCTTGGCCCGCCATCCGAGATTCTGCACTGTCAGATTTGCTTAAGTTGTCATATGTCATGTCACTACACTGATTGAGGGACCTTGTACTGTCACTACAGCTCCCCAAAGCAACTTGTAGGGCAGCCTACAGGAAATGCTCCGGATCAAACAAAACATTTCGCTTGTGGGATTGTTGCCTGACATCGCCCTTCTCCAAAATCAAAGCAGTGGCATCTGGAAATATGACTCACCAAGTTGACAAGGTGAGGGCTCGGGGGGGTTACATGGAGCTACATTACAGCACTTCAATTCTCAGCCAGAGGTATGTTTCTATAAATGTGTACATACAGCATATACGAGAAAACATATGGTAAACCTGTAATTGCCGATGATGTCACAACAAATGGCAGATTAATCTCTATATAATTAGTACCCCTATCCCCCAAGTTTCAGCTTATAAAACACTGGTTAAATCACAGCATAAGCTACATTAAAGCCACATTCAGCCAAACATTTAAATTTTGGCAACAGCAATATTAATAATAATAATAATAATAATAATAATAATAATAATTTTAATTATAAAACAGCCAGGTGGGGCTTTGATTCAGTGTTCTGATTTAAACTACAGAAGGGAAACAGTAAGCCTTGTCTGTTCAATAATAAATTAAATCTGTGTTAACATCGGGAACGCTCATCAAGTCGACAGAGGCAGCCAAGAGAAAAGAAAAAGAGATAGAGAAAAAGGACGGTAGAGCGTGGGGGTGGAGGGGAGGGCCAAATCTTCATCAAGGCAGTTTCCTTGCATGTCCAATCCTGACAGATTATGTGCAGTTCATGTTTTATCTCATGTTTGAGCTGGCTTGTGTTTGGAAATAATTAGGAAGTAAATTAAGAGTAACTGATGAAGAACAAAATGGGTGGGTCAATGAGCTGATATGGTTGAGGATTTCTAAAAGGCATAGGACTTAGAGTAAAAGGTGGATTTTTAGTATATTGTGCCACTTGAAATAGAATTTGAGCACAAAATTTTATCAAATTATAATAAAAAGATAGCAAATCTAAATTCCAGCTAATAAATGTCCATTTCTGATTAATGGAGCAGCAACTGGCAGGCGCCGAGGACAGAGAGGCAAAAAGGACATTGAGTTGCTTTTGTGTCAGTAGCCAAGCCACATATTGAGCTAAAAGCCCCCCTCCCTATGATGCCATCTAGATAGCATTGGATTTTCCAGAGCAGGAAAATCAAATGCTTCGTTCAAGACCAATTGCTTTCTATTGGCCCAGCTCTTCCTTTCCCTGATGTGCAACAGTTTCACGCCTTCATAGACACACACAGCACATGGTGGACGCTCAGCATACAATGTCAGAAAGCATTCTTTCCCCAGCAACACTAAACTGAACAGAAAACTAGCTGTATAGGCTTCGACTAGAGAGCTAATTATGTCTGACTCTGATAATAATATGTGGCACACTTTGAATTTATTTAAACTAAAAAAATATAGAGTTTAATTAAAGTTTAGTCAAACTTTAGAATAAAAGTGTGAACTACATATATCTTTGACATAATTGTTCCTGTCTTTAATCATTTAGGTAGAGGTAATGAATAGGTCATTTTTACCCCACTCCCTACATTAAAATCATGTTCTGTGTCCTTATGTTTGATTTTAGCAGGTAAATATACATAAAACTGAAACTTAAAGCAAGACTATGTAACTTCTGAAAGAAGGAACAACACAATTTCCCTTTTACCAATTAAATTTGAATGCATTAGCAATGAAATACACCATTGCTTAATTAAATACACTCAGGAGTTTGGCAGCTACAGCCTCACTTGGTCTGGTATCACCAGTGGGCTAGCTTATGGTGGCTAATGCTAGCTAAAGTCACCAACCCTTAGATCAATTTAGCTGTATAACGGAAATTTCAGAGTCAGTTTCCATGACTTGATTACTCTATCTACTACTGCTACACTATGTTATAGCATTTACCATTATCACATAACCTTCACTAATTGTCAATGTTAGGCAAATGTTACATAGTCTCACTTGAAACTCAAACTATTGCAAACTATTACATTTTGTAAAGTAACTGTAAAATTTCAATGCAATCAGGGCAAAGACTGATGCTGAGGACAAACATGTCAATTGAAAGGTATATTTAAAATGTAGTTTAATAGCAAATCTGTGGCATAAAATCAGTAACACTCTTCACAAGCATATCAAAAGGTAGAGTAAGTCATTTTTTTGACTAACGTAAAAACTTAAATTGTAATTTTTGCTGTGTCTTTATTTAAAAAAAATCTACAGTGCAAAAACAAATTACAGGGAGAGCAGAGGTGATAAAAATATGTCCAAAATCTTGAAGGTTATCCTCATCATGGTGGTTTATCTTGAACTTCACCCCTGCAAGCAGAGCGACTGTCACACTGTATGATCCACATGGCCGCTACAACACAGAATGGCTCCCAGCATGAGCAATTTATAAAATCAGATATCTGCAAGTTTGCAAAAGGTCACGAAGTGTCACTTGCATTATGGCTGAGTAAACTCTGCTACTGTTTCTCTGCCTTCTCTGTCCAAGTGCAGGTGTTTTAGTTTCCAGATTTACATTCTTTTTTTAATTATGGACTCACAGCATTTGCCAAAATTAGAATCATTAGTGCCCCTTTAAGTGGTCAGAGAAAGGACTTAAAATGGAGGGCTGCCAAAGGAAATGGTGAGGAGGAGGCAGACGAAAACCATATATGCAAGATATGGTGCAGATGTAAAGGACCATGCTGACTGAGGGAACAATGGAGAGGAGAAAGGAGGGAAGAGGTTGACAACACTGAAGAAATAGGGGCAGCACAAGGTAAATGGAAAAGAGAGGAGACCACAGGTCCCCTAGAGAGGATTTGCTGAAGAGCGGCAGAGAGGGGAAGACAAAGCTAATGAAAACAGGGACTGAAGAGAAGAAATGGAAGAAGCTTCAGGTGAGCCAGTCTGATTGGTCCCAGGTGGGCACAACTGAGGATGGATAGGATAGGACACAAGGGAAGAAAAGTAGACCATGACTCCCCCCCCCCCCCTTTCTCTTTCTCTCTCTCTCTCTCTCTCTCTCTCTCACACACACACACACACACACACACACACACACACACACAGTTGGACCTCTGAACATATCAGATTTTATAAAAATCTGGAGATACTGCAAGATAACATGGGTGGGGGGGTGGGGGGGGGTTGCAAAAATTAAATGTTTAAAAATATATGACAACTTGGTTTACAGTATTGAATTCCATTATATGTCCCCTGCCTTTTAAGTCTGAATCAGAATATTGTAACTTTGGTGTTTGAAGCAGTTTTAACTCAAATAAATTATCAATGCAATACAGGTGTTTTGCAATAAAACTGTCAATAAAAATGTAAGAGAAATAACTGCAATAAACTAATCGTACTGTACCAAAACCACTAATTTACCCACATTGTTCTCTCCTCCATGAAACACATACAAAGCACCTACCTACAAGACATTTTGCTAATAGTTACTACATATTCCTCCACTGTGTATACTGTGTTAGAGTCCTTGCAGGATTGTGTCAGTACTGTATAGTATACACATGCAGATGTATACATTTTTGTAAATATAAAAAAATGTATACATGTGCACCTAGCTAGTGTTCTGCTTTAATATTCACATTATCAACATTTATCATCAAATGTGTCAATTTCATTAATAAATGCTGAATGTATTTTGCAGATAGTTATATCCAGGATAAAGTGCCTTTACTTTAAAACATTCTGTCGGTTTTTCCACGTAGATTTTTGTTGACAGTCCTATGATCCTGTATATCCCACAAACTGTTTCCCTGTCAGGCATGTTCTTTAAGATGTCTGTCTCTTTTTTTTTGCTGTCCTCCTGTGTAAGCTTTTCTTCTCTTAGTACGTACTTACATGCCTTAGTGTACTCTGATCCATCTTTGCCTTTTTTTTCAACATGACACAGCTTTATGCTGTCCATTCTGTGTTATGGGATTGATCTTTTCCAGTGTGACCTCAGTGTCACTGTCTAAATTCCCAGAAATGGCTGGGGAGAGTTTCTCCAGGGCGTTGTTTACCATCCCTACTTCGATCTCCCCTGCGCATCCATCCTTCTTCTGTAACTCCTCCTCCTGACACAGGATGCTGTGAGGGATCACATAGCTGGCTGCGTGGTTGCCCTCCTTTGGGATGTGACCCTTGGGCTGATACTGACAGTTTGGGTTCGAGGTAGGGGCACCCATGTTGTTGTTAATACTGACGATCTCAATGGCGTTGCTCCCCGGGCAGAGCCGGTGGCAGCCCAGGAGGATGGAGAAGGCCTTGCGGAAGTCGGCATTGAAGGCATAGATGATGGGGTTGAGTGAGGAGTTTGCCCAGCCAAACCACACAAACACATCAAAGGTGGTGGAGCTGATGCAGGGAAAGTCTGTGGAACCGTCCGGCAAGTTCGTCTCACAGAACGGAACCATGCAGTTAAGGATGAAGAAGGGCAACCAGCAGCACACAAACACTCCCATGATGACTGAGAGCGTCTTTAAGACTTTGGTTTCTCGTTTGAACGACATTTTGAATGAGCTCTCACTCTCCATGTTCGAACTATTCCCCATGCTGCTGTGACGGTTTTTGGCACTCTCCGCCGCTCGCTCCAGGGCAGATATTCTCCGTATCTGTTTCTGGGCAATGCGGTAGATCCGGGTGTAGGTGACGATCATAATAGCTACAGGGATGTAAAAGCTGATAAGGGAGGAGGAGATAGCATAGGTCCTGTTAAGGCTAGAATCGCAGTTGTCAGGGGGCAGATCGCCTGGGTATGTTCCATTTAGGTCTGCGTAGCTGATGGTCTGAGCTTTGTGCCAGTTAAGCTGAACAGGAATAAAGGAGATGAGGATGGACAGGGTCCACGCCACACTGATCATCAGACATGCCACTTTAGGGGTCATCTTGCGTTCATAGCGGAATGGACTTGAGATGGCCCAGTAACGGTCGACACTAATCACACACAGGTTCAAGATGGAAGCAGTGGAGCACATGATGTCAAACGCCACCCATACATTGCAGAACGCACCAAATGGCCAAAACCCCACAATCTCAGTAGCTGCTTTCCATGGCATAACCAAGATGGCCACCAGAAGGTCAGAGATGGCCAGGGAGATAACAAAGAAGTTGGTGACCTTCGACCTCAGGTGTCGGAACTTGGTGACGGCAACACACACAAGTGTGTTGCCTAGCAGCGTGGTGAAGATGAGGAGGAAGAGGAAGCACCCTGTCAGCACACGCTTGGACGAGTCTTTCTCTGGTAGCAGCTGCTTGCCATCTCGAACCGTTGTGAAATTCTGATCCATTGTTTATATTACACTGCTAATAAAACGAGAGAGGGGATGGGTGAGGGGGGTGTCAACAGTCACCCCATCACATCCCCAACCTGCAGTAGCTGTGCCTCTCTAAGGAGGAGTTTTAGATTGACGGCGTAGCTGGTAGAGAGGTCAACTGTCTCGGCACCAGCTCTCCCACAGGCTGGGTCATCCATAGGTTCCTTGTCACAACCACCATCCTTGCACAAGAACTGCTATAAATATTTCAAAAAAATCTCTTCGGAAATGTGCCCCCCAAAAATGCCTGGTTCATAAATTCCTGCGGCAGCAGTACAGGCAGCAGACATTCTAGTTTGAGGAGGAATATTCCAGCTGTTGTTTGCAATTATTCTTCCACTCAGCACTGTAGTCATGGAATGGTATAAAGCAGCAATAAAAATTACATAAAAAGTAAAGTCATTGTTTCCGTTTTCTCCTCTTACTGCATGCCTGTTGTCAAGCCATGAGCAAAAGTTTCACACCATATTGTTGCGGAGCTGTTGAGTAAACAGAGGCTTGGCCAATCATTAGCCTTATATACCACCTCATCAATAATTTCTATTGATGGTTTTCGCGCTGCGTTTATCTGATTTGTTTAATGATCCTCGAGGCGTGTCCATGCGATTATATTGGTGCCTGTATCTATGATCCACCCCGGCTGCTAGGTGTTGCGTTTAATTTTATTTATTTTTTTCATTTGTTTGAGCTTAGCTCCCTGTGGATGGACGTAGCACAGTCTACTGCCAACATTTCCACCTGAGTGGTGAGCCAAAAAAAAAAAAAGTACGCTGGAAACGGCATTCAAAAGTCTCAAAAGTCAATTTTGATATCAAGGAGATGCATGTCTAATTCATCACATGTAAGAAAGCTCATCAAAATTACTGTTCTTTTTTTTATATACTGACATGTTATAATCCAGATACTAGGTCACTGTTTTTTGGTTTAGTTTGCATGTTTGTTTGTGTGGACACAGCAAAAACGACCGCTCAGCTTTCAAAACATTCAAGAGTGATTTTGGCCACGTACCTAAATCATCTCAGGTAGTGAAATCCCTGGGTTGACGTCTTTGAAACAGAGGCGCAGTGTGTTTTCTTATTTTCTAAATGTCTCCGTGCATGTGGACAGCTCAGGACCTTCAGCCACGTCTTGGGGTGATTTGAAAAGAATTGAATCCATATTCAACAACGCTAATTGAACAAATTAATAAAAATATTCAGTCCCCCAAAATCCACGTCTTCGACATACATCCAACTTGTACCTTGGTACCAGGTGAAGGAGAAGGAGCTCACCCCCTCAGCGCTCTCGCCCATGGGAAATCAGATACACTCCCCTGTTGCGACCGTCCTCATGCGTTTTATCATTCCTTATATGTTTTCTTTTTAGGGTCATCCTTGTGGAACATTCCGTTTCCCTGTGGTGTGTCTGCGGTTTGACCGGCCGGCGGAGAGTGATGGGAATGACTCTGGTCTCACCAAGACCGTTTTCATGCGCGCTCCTCTCTCTCCGCTCAGCTGCTGCCTGCTGCCGTGCGCCACGGTCTCTTTGCCACAACTGCTCCATCTATCCAGGGGAGGCTGTGGAGGGCAAAGCCGCCCCAATTGACATTATACAGCGTACCTATTGTTTGCTAACGAGTTTAGCTCCATGGTTTATGATGACAAAAACCTGACCTAAATGTATGGCAAAGTGTCTAAATGGTGGAAAGTTTATTACCAGAGAATCGATTTCCATTTTTTTTGTTTCTCAGTTTTTTAAATTTTGTTTACCTGGTTGGTGTCAGATTTTGGTGACTTTCTCATTTACCAATATCATAGTCTACATCATCTCAATGTCTTTTTTTTTTTTTTTTTTACAATGATACAATAGCGTTCCCTTCATCTCTTTGCACTTTATTTTAGAATGGACCTACATTGACAAACAAATATAATGATGGCTGCTGTAAAGACACAAAAAGAAAAGAGAGGAGCTAAAAATGAAGGTGCAGTGATGTCCGGAGATGAACCTGTAGCCAGCAGGCATGCACACAGAGGCACAATGAGGCCATCTACTGGATGCAGGAGATGAGAGTGAACTGCAGTGCTGTTGCATTAACGTCACCTCAATAAACGTGACTGAACAACTCTGAATTAGATTAGAGTCCTATGAGCCACACTGCAGCAGGAAGACCCATGAAGTAAGAGAAACACCAAGAGGGTGTGGGGTATGGGGGAGTTGATGTGAATTACAGAAGCTAATGTTATCATGCCGCTAGCTGCCCGGTAGGCTTGGCCAGTTTGCATATTAACAATTTAGCGAGATGAAATCCTCAATGGACTTGGTTCCCCAGTGACTCTTGTTATGCATGTGTGTCTGACTTACGTATTTGTGCACCCATGACTATGTGTGTCTCTCTGTGGTAAGTGTGTGTTTGCAGATGTGTACACATGTATTTGTGTGTGTGTGTGTGTGTGTGTGTGTGTGTGTGTGTGTGTGTGTGAGTAATGCATGTAGACAAGCCAAGTGTAAGAGGCCTGGCAGACACAACGCCCACATTTCCCTGTAGCACAGAGCCAGGGTGTGCGTGCAGTCGACAAAGTTCAAACCCAGACCACGTCACACAAAAACACTACACAGATTCGCTCACTCACTCACTCACTCACACACAACCAGCCATGCAGGGTAATTTTTGTCTGCTCCAAAAAGCAAACAAAAAAGAATAGAATAGCATAGAATAGAATAGAACGTAATAGAAGAGAAGAGAGAGAATTGTTTTATGGGATGACTTTTTGCCACATAGCCTACATATATAGATCAGATGTTTCATTTGTCTTTCAGTCTTTCTAAATATGGCTTCATTATCCATTTGCTTGTCCTGTGCTTTCCAATGTCATTAAGCTTTGTATATCAAATCAAGTCTATGATGAATTGAGTGTTCTTTTGAGAAGTCAGCTGACATGTCTGCTGGTTAATTGAAAATAATGCAGCATGTTTGCAAATGAGGCGTTGTAACAATACTCTGTGTGTACCTTAATGCTCAGAGAATGTGGCAGCTGAGCTCCTGACAGGAAGTTAATCAAGTGACTGTGTTTGCCATCCTCAGGTATTCCTTCTACCACAAGCAGAGATTCAGCCATTCAAGCCGATATGGAAATGACAAAGATATAAAGCTGTCGGAGTGCCAAAATCTGCCGGGGACAGCTCAAAGATTCATTTTCTGCAAGTTTCATAATATAAATTTGAATATTGAATATGGTTTACACAGCTACCAGAAGGGATGTGTGAAGTCAAGCTGCATCATTCAGCAGCACACAGATGAATTCATGATAATTGGTATTCATGTTTTAAATTAAAACAAAGCTGCTTTTGTGTAACAACATATTTAACGGACTGAGTGTATCTCACAAATTCTAGGTGACTGCCTTCATTTGAAATTCAAATCTGGTGCAGTAAATTTACAGAAGTTAATGTAGAAACCAATTAAATTTATAGCTTTTTAATGACATTTACCAGAGGCAGCATTCATTTCTCATTAGTTGAAGCAGTCTTCTTTTCTTTTTTTTTTATCTATAATAAGTGAGACAAGTAGATCAAAACAACAGTGAATACCAAGCTTCCTGTGATACAGATCCGGCGTGAAATTAGCCTAAGTGTATGAAAATTCTGTGGCCCTCCTTCAACCCATTGAGGCTTTTATGCAAAGTATAATCTTAAAAGTATAATCTGCAATGCACTGGCGACCTGTCCAGGGTGTACCCCGCCTTTCGCCCGATGTCAGCTGGGATTGGCTCCAGCCCCCTGCGACCCTGTACGCAGGATAAGCGGTTGACGATGGATGGATGGATGTTTAGAGTCCATGTAAATATCAAATTCGGTGTATCGATTATATGGTTACTTACATAATTTAGTGTTTGTGAAATTTTTGGGGTAAAATGGCATTATCAGGATGGCTGGCATCTATAAGTCAAAAGGCAGGTTGCTCTTTAAAGCCATATTGTTTTTTTCTGTGTAGTACAATAAATCTCATTTACAGTTAACAGCAACAATAAAACATCAGTGGAAAGTGGTGAGACTGCTATCAAGCAGATTGCTGCAAGATTACACCGTTTTTCAAGCCTGTCAACAGCATTAGATCATTCTCTGTGAAATGACCAAATAAACAATAACTGTCAGACATCACTGAGTCATTCTTTTCAAATATTTCACTGACATGCCACATGGCATGGAGCTGCTTTTCTGGTGAGAGGTGAGAGAAAAAGGGCCAGGGATGAATAGGAGACTAATCCGTGACAGAGATGCCCCCCCCCCCCCAATACACACACATACTCTCACTCTCACTTTCTCTCTCGCTTCCAAATCCTCTTTGTCAGTGTGACATCCATCAGGTCCCAAGTTGTTGTTGTGGAGCCTCTCATCACCACATTCCCAGCGTGAAGGAAATGTGCTCTAATCCCACCACTGACACACACACACACACACATACACATGCACCCCCCCCCCCCACACACACACACACAAACACACACAAGCATTCAACAATAACAATATTTATCCTCACTGTGGTAATCAGAGGCAAAGAAAT
>NC_060172.1:16909455-16926587 GCF_021292245.1 Micropterus dolomieu | reverse complement strand
AGGATAAGCGGTTGACGATGGATGGATGGATGTTTAGAGTCCATGTAAATATCAAATTCGGTGTATCGATTATATGGTTACTTACATAATTTAGTGTTTGTGAAATTTTTGGGGTAAAATGGCATTATCAGGATGGCTGGCATCTATAAGTCAAAAGGCAGGTTGCTCTTTAAAGCCATATTGTTTTTTTCTGTGTAGTACAATAAATCTCATTTACAGTTAACAGCAACAATAAAACATCAGTGGAAAGTGGTGAGACTGCTATCAAGCAGATTGCTGCAAGATTACACCGTTTTTCAAGCCTGTCAACAGCATTAGATCATTCTCTGTGAAATGACCAAATAAACAATAACTGTCAGACATCACTGAGTCATTCTTTTCAAATATTTCACTGACATGCCACATGGCATGGAGCTGCTTTTCTGGTGAGAGGTGAGAGAAAAAGGGCCAGGGATGAATAGGAGACTAATCCGTGACAGAGATGCCCCCCCCCCCCCAATACACACACATACTCTCACTCTCACTTTCTCTCTCGCTTCCAAATCCTCTTTGTCAGTGTGACATCCATCAGGTCCCAAGTTGTTGTTGTGGAGCCTCTCATCACCACATTCCCAGCGTGAAGGAAATGTGCTCTAATCCCACCACTGACACACACACACACACACACACACACACACACACAAACACACACAAGCATTCAACAATAACAATATTTATCCTCACTGTGGTAATCAGAGGCAAAGAAATCCAAACCTATGATCTGTGTGCCCATGTGTGCGTCATCACATGTATTTGCTGCTATTCGCTGTGTGTGACTGCTTTTTACATGAGAGTTTTATTGCTGCTTCCAAAACTACAAATACATAGCTAAAAGGATAGTATTTACACTGTATAGTATAATGGGTTGCAGACAATGAAAGAGTGAAAAAGTAATGACATGGCACGTGTTGACCAGGATAAAATTGTTAGAGGTAGTAATACAACGGCACTGTCAGGTCAGACCCTAAGGAATTCAAAAGTCTACTTTATAAAACTATAAATTTAGTAGTTTTAAATCTCATTTTAAAATGCCTTTACTTGGGTAGAACCATGTGGTGCCTTTTGTAGTACTGTATGTTTAATCTCTGCAGTGCACATATTGCAGGGAATTTTACAGTTATGCACACACACACATGCACTGGTATCTTCCTCTTCTCACTCGTCTCTTCCTTTGTATCCCAGGATATAAGATTCAGTGCAGTTGATGATATGTGGACCATCTGTCGGCAGCTTCATTTGATAAAGTAGGTTTATAAAGGAGTGGAGGCGCCGGTCACGCAAAAGGTTAATCTCCAAACATAATGTGCACGCACATACACTAAATTTCATCTATCATCTATCCATCCATCTATATTTATATTTATTCAAGACTGTATATCACCTTCTGACAGAATTATTATTGCACATTTACTTTTATTTGAGTTATACATTTGACATATTTCAAATTTAAATAATGTCATCCCAATGCCAGTAAATTTTGTTTTCAAATAGGCCAGTATGGCAGACTATAAATTGTTTTCGTTTCAATAGTAAACATGAAAATTATTCATCTGTGGCATTTATCCTGTCATATCCACAAACCAGAATTGTGTACTGGAATTTACTCATCTGTTGTCACCTCTCTTAATGCAGTGGCAGGTTTTACACATGCATTTGCAGCATTGCAGTGAGATTTAGTGACCTTATTCTTTGACCCCCTACATTTCCTTGTTTTTCAAAAGAAATGATACACAGCCTTGTCAGTATAAACAGTGTCATGCAGAATTATTTGTTGCTTTTTACACATTTTGTTGAACTATCAAAAGGTATTTTTATTTTCAGCTTGTGCAAAGTACTCAGAAAGACAACTGACGTGAAAGCCTTACCACAAAATATTATATTGTTTCCTTACTACTCTTTAACCTTCTTAGTTAATAGTCCTCAAGAGCTATAGAAACAGCATTTCTTATCTTGTTTCAGTAGTGATTCTGAAATTTTTCTAACCGTTTCACCGACCCTCCCTTGATGGCACTACATCAGATATTAGGTGATTGTGAGAATGAATATGATTATGCAAACTTAATATTTGTTATTTTTGTATGTACTTTTACATGATTGTCTACCAATTTGTTTTCACTTTGATCAAATTATGTAATTTGATTGGAACATACTTTGATGCCAAAATGTGACGGTGTCTGTATTTTTGTTGAACTTGAATAATAACACCCTTCAGCCATATGTTTGTTGATTTCACCAAAGGATCAGACAACTAAAGAAAAAAATATTTGTCTTGATCTTGCTGTGACAGCCTGGCATGACACTACCACCTGTTTTGAGACTGTTTGAAATTTCAATGGCTTTCTTTATGATTTCTAATTGCTTTTAATTTGTTGATTTAAGCACTTTTTAGTTGTCTATCACCGCTTCTCTCACCGTCTCTGCCCACTATTGCCCAAGCCAAATTTGGCTTGGGCAATAGTGCTACACACAGCTCAAATCAGTAGTACAATACATAGCCAACAAAACAGTAAGTGTCTTTGAGACAATGATTAATTACAAATGTAAAAAAGGATATATAAAATTGTGCACATGCCTTGTGAGATAAATAAAATATTTAAATACATACACATTTTTAAAAAACACATTTCATTATGTGTAGAACTGAATGCAACAGTGCCTCCTTACTTCTGAGACACTAGATAAGTAAGGATTGAGGATTTGTTGAGTACTGTTTTAGAAGTCAGGAGGAAAGAAAGCTTAAAGCAGCTGTTGCGCCATACAGTGGGGTTGCTTCCCACACAGCACTGCATCCTTTTTCATCATGAAGGCTTTCAAACTCATCTTAAGTGGACCCTGCTTTAAATCTAAAGCCAATGCAGCGTACATCCTGCTGTAGTCTGAACACAAAAAGTTTAACCTCACTTAATTCCAAGCTCAGGACCGCTGGGTGCGCAAAGCAGGAGAGAGCCCAAACGCATGACACTGTGAGCTGAGATTGAGTTCCAGGGTTTATTAATCCCAAGCATGACAAACAGAACATACAGGAAACTGGTAACATCCAAGAGCAGCAACTTCATACAACAGGGCATACATGCGACAATGACCGAACATGGAATGAACAGAGACATTTATACACAGTGACTAACGAGCAGGGCGGGAGCAACACAGGTGACTGGGATCAGGGTTAACGAGGCAGAGAAACAGAAGGGAAAACAGAGACTAGCAGGCAGGCAGATTACTGAGGGGGGAAAAGACAAAACACAAGTTACTCAACACTAAACATCAGAGTAATATAAACAAGCGGACAGATCACAAATGAACTAACACCAACAAGGAACACAGACAGAAACTAAGGTAAAACAGAACTCAGACATGGGCAAAACACAGAAGTACACCGACCAGGAGTGAACACTAAGACAAGAACTAAGGTACAGGACTAAGATACGAGGCAAGACAGATACTAAATACGATGTGGATGAATAATAAAGGCTAAACAGAGACTAGAGCTGAATGAACAAAATCAGATTACTGAAACTAGCAGAGAACATAAATGACACCTAACCAACAGACGGAACCCAAGCATGGTGGTGGGAAACTAACACATGAGGGACAGGAACAGAACTAAAGTACTAAGGCAGACACCGAGATAACAGGACAGATAAGAACCACCACACAAAACAAGCAGAAGACTGGATACAAGACCACAGACAGACAGGACTGAAACCCAGACACAGGGAAACCAAAATCAAAACACTGAGAAGGCATGGCCAAAATAATATAACACAGACAAGCTCAGGGCAGGATCGTGACACTAGGGATGTTCTGCTTTAAGCGGGGTGTGTGTGTGTGATTTGTTACAGCAGCAGTAATCGGACCCATATCAGATTTTTTATTTTTTTGCTCATATATAACTCAGATCAGATTTCTTATAAAACAGTGTGAACCGCCAAAGTCAGATGGAATCTGATCTTTCCCAGTTTTGGACCACTTTCCTATATGGTGCAAATCAGATACAGTTGGATTATTTGAAATGCGTCCTCAGACAGTTCGGAATTCATGTAACTCTGACGTCACAGGAGCAACCATCGTCACAATTCTGTGCTAGCTGAAGTAGCAGCCATAACCCCAAAAAAGCCATAATTAAAAATTTGTCTCTCTTTCCTCTCATCCTTGTTTGCTCACAAATTCCCTGATTCCACTGGAAATCATTACATTTACTCCTTTAGCTGACACTTTTATCCAATGCAAATTACAATTGGTATATATGTCAGAGGCTGCCAACCTCTGGAGCAACCAGGGGCGTTAAGTATCTTGCTCAGGGACACAATGGTGGGTGTGTCACAGTGGGAATTAAACCCTGGTCTCTCACACCAAAGGCATGTGTCTCATCCACTGGGTCATAGCCACCCTAAAAACAACTTAAAAAATAAAACCACTGAGGCTAACTTCTGTGGCCTCCATGTTTACTTCCATACAACAGCATGCTACATATGATATCATATTATTCTTTAGTGCATGCAGGTCACTGTCGGGCCGTGGCCAATTCAAACTGGAGTCTCTTAAGGGCAACATTTAAAAAATAATGTGAACAGTCAATCAAAAGAAATTGGATCTGGGCAATAAATTGGAATTGAGCATTTAGACCTGCAGTGTGAGAATAAGGATCATACAGTGTGGCCTCTGGCTGTACAAACTAAAATGTATGAAATCTGTGACTCTCAGCTAGGAGGCTGGGGAGAAGTAGCCACAGGGTATAATTAGCAATGAGCAATGAGAGGAGAAAAGGCAACATTGGGCAGTCATTTCATGGAAACACGCTGAATTGGAAATGGCACTGAGTGAGAATAACTTTTCCAAAGATGATTATCCCACATGATAGTGTACTACAATAACAAAACAGAAGTGACTTGTGCCGTTAGTCGCTGCAAGTATATCAGAGAGAGAATAATTGTCCCATTTGAGAGTCCGGGCTGGTAGAAATAAGCTTTGGTCTGCTGCTGCAGGACCACAGGACACATTGGTATGCTGATATTATCATCAAGAACAATCAGACAGACACAGTTAGACAGATGCAGAAACACCACAGAGAGACTGACACAAACACATCAAAATGAATTGTACAGATTTCCACTCCTGTGGTTTCTGCATGTTAGCAAAGTGCAGGAGCAAAGCTTTTATCTCACGTTCACATTTAGGTGATAGCCAACATTTTGTCAAGTAATATTTACTGTAATAAACAGACTTGGAATTTTACAGTGTGTAATAACATTAGACACTTTAAGAATATAATCATTCAGGAACCATCACATCTAGATGTATTTGAAATGGCATTTGAGACCTGACAATATTTAAGTGAGCTTGCCATTCCTATGCATTCATCTATCACTGTCTTAGTGATAGTATTGTTTGTTATCTGGTCCGAACTGACTCAAGGGAAGGGAGTGAACCTGGCTGGGTTCTGAAGATCAAAACATCACTCAGAAATACATCAATATAGCTGTTTTCATTCACTGCTGTGAAAGCCAGACTTTCATCAATGCTGTTGTCACTCTGACACTGGCCATCACAGTATGTCCTAGAGTACTGTCTTTAATAAAGCTTCAGAGGAACTGTCAACACCCAAGACTGACACAAATAACATATAAATATGTTGGCAGATTTAATGAAAAATTGATAGATGTTAGAAGCAAATTCCAACAATGATTGTTATCACTTAAATATGTGCACTTAAAATGAAAATAACATGCTCAGCACCGTGACAGAAATTACCTGGTAGTTAGACAGGCACGGGTAAAAACCAGATTAACAGTCCAAAAGGCAAATAAATCAAAAGGGCAGGCAGAAATATGACAGAAAGTCCAAAAACAAGCATAAGTCCAAAACACAAGGGGAAAGGCTGGAATGTTTATTGACACTAAGGCTGAATCACAATCTCCACACTCACGGACTAACAGACTTTGAGGTCCGTTCCCGATAACTCTGCGAGGGCTTAGGGTTGTCCCACTGTAAAAACGTCAAATGCCGGAGGGCTCTCTCGCATACCTTTTGAGCCCATCATACACACTTTCCCTAAGTCTGTATCTCTGTAGACTTTGCCTGGGGGGAAAACCCACAGTTCATGGTGTTGTGGCGTTGAATACAGGGTTACCAGGGGAAGCTGCCCTTGAAACAAAAGGTAAACAAAAATGGAAGTATAAACAAAGAAGTTTACATGTAAGTGTATGACGCTGTTTTGATAAAAACGAGTAAACTGATTATTTGAAAATGACTTCTCATCCACTCTGTAAGTCAAGAGCCTGGAATACGTTCAAAACCACAGCCAGCCCTTAAAGTGCCACAACCATTAAGAAAGTAAAAACTTTAAAATAAAAAGTCCTGAGCCCACAAATGTACTTACCATGTTTTGGCGTCAACGACGTAACATGATATGTGCATTCCCATTATACCATTTTAGGCCCTTGCAGCCTCTTGCACTTAAGCATTTACTTACCAGGTGATGACAACTAAGTCTGTGAGGGTTCAGGGCTTAGGCTTTAGGGTGGAGATTGGGATTTGACAAAAGACAAAGACAAACTGGCACTAAAACAAAGGAACACAAAGTAAATACACTAGTGAATGGAGGATAAGGGAGTTGGAGTCTCTAGCATCTTGGACTAAACTGTTCTTTGTCAGTGAAAGATCTTTTTTGGTAACGAAAGGGTATGTGTGTATGTTCACAGTATGCATAGCCTCTATACCATATAAAACATTAAATATGTTTATAATATTTTTTATAATATATATAAAAAGTTGAACAAAAGAAAGAATAATATGGTGGATATTGCAATTATTATTATCTCCAGCAAAGATTAATTCCATTCCCACTATGTTATGATCCACTAAATCTAGGCAGGTTATGAGATGAATAAATCCCTGTTTTTGTTATCTTCGCCGCCATCTTAACTGTAAGGGACCTGGGACAGACGATTCAATTTGTTTGGGAGGGAGGAGGAAGGTAGGCAGGGGTTTTATTTTGTGTGGTGTGTTACAACAAAAAATTCTAAATTAATAACATGTTCTAAATAAATAACAATGTTTAAATTCAGAAGTTTGGATTTACAATACCATTACATCACATGCATCTTAAAGAAAACGGAGATACTACACAAAAAACCTTCTCCCCTTCACTGCATTACTCTCATGCCTCCTATGCGCCTAGACGTCGCAGAGCTGCACTCTACTCAGTGCACTCTTCTAGTTATTATTATTTCACAAAAGCATTGGGGCATGTGCAACCCTGTCTCCTGCAAATTAGTTGTATATAAACTAATTTTCAAGGAGACAAGATTGGTCAACAATGTCAACATGACACAAATGTTAAGTAAATTCATGTGTGTCTTAATATGCATTATTATTGGCAGTGGATTCTGCACCAATACATTAACACACAAACATAAAAATATAATGCAGTGTTATCAGTGTTCTTTCTGGTACCAATAAATAATGCTGAATGAAAACACAAAGATCAGATGAGTGCCTTATGTTTGTTCACACTATGAGCGACCAAACCGCCAAGCGTGATCGCCTACATTGTTACTGAGTCGCTGTTGAAGTGTTGCTCTAGCTCTCGTTGAGGTAGTTATGATGTTATGGGCTTGTGTGTCTGCGAACATGGATTAACATGGATTTTGCTGCCCCATTGCATCCCTGTGTGCACCGCAACCCACAGAAAGCTAGCAGAGTGTCAGCTAAGTTAGCTAAATAACATAGCTAGCCATTGTGCTTTTAAAAATGTGTGTTTCGTACCTGGCACTCCCGTGATAGCTGCCGTCATCTGTCTCTGTTAAATATGGCAAGAATAAGTTTTTATTCCATTTTTTGTGTGGAGGGAGAGAGATGGGGATCGGAAATGGCCAAACATGATGGATTGACTCTTCACTGCGTTATTGGATTTGATTTATCGCATGTCTTTCTCGTCACTCAGCAACCAGTGCCGGGGGTCAGTTTGTCGCTGCATGTCACCCGCTTCAACTGAAAATGAATTTTAGCCTGTTGCTTTGTCACTGGTAGTCCGAACACACCATTTGATCAGCAACAGTAAGAGCCAGACAACATATTCACCTCTTATTCATAATAATTTCTAGCTGGCTGTCTTGGGTGAATTCACTTGGCAACTTTACCTCTGGTGATTTCACGCAACAGCTCATTTTCCATCATACAAGTTCCATCAAAATGGGGCACTGAGCTTGCAGCTCAGATAAGATGGAAGGAACAAACAAAACAGTGAGATTCAAACAATGGGCCCTGAAGCATCTGCTTAATACATCCATATTTCTGTTTACCAAACGCTATGCTATTGCAGCCTTTTTTTTATGCATGAGTTGAGATTCAAAGCAATATTCAAAGAAACCTATGCAGTGTATGCTCACCTGTCATTCTGTTTCATGCTGTGATAGAAAATAAGTTTTTCAAAAGTACAAAAACTGTCATGTCCACAAATACATGGATTGTCAGTGATGTACAGTAGGTCTGAAGCTAACCTGTGTAATCTACATTTGATCTGAGTGGTTGTTTTTTGGTCATTTGCCACATGTATGATTGATTAATAGCTGCAGAATAATATATTTAATAGTTAATTGTAGCGAAATACGCGATGGGTTCAAATTATGTAAACAGGACTCCCAATTGTTGATCATTACTTGACTCAAACACATTTAAAAAATAATAAAAAATAAATAAAAAAAATAAAAAAATAAAAGATACTTTGTGGAAAATGGTCGTAATTTAAAATATTTCACAATGTTAAGGTAAGTTGTAAAGGGGATATAAACTGTACTGATGCTGTACCCTGTCATGTAGTGAAAGAATTCAAAGCAGATTCATATTTCTTTGCTGTCCTCCCCTTCCTTCTCTCCCTGTATCTTCCTCCCTGCTTTCCCCGCTCCCTCCTTCCCTCCTTTTCTTTATTGCGGTGGTCTGGTTGCTCACTGTTGTGCCATCGATGCTGTGTATCTTCTGACACCACTACGCCTCAGGGGGAGGCTAATTTATCTCCCATTACCAGGCCCAGCACATGTTCCTCCATTCTCACTGGCTTTGTGTACTTGTGTCCGCTTCACCCACTCTGTCTCTGTCTGCAGTGGTCTCTCTCTGCATGAGTATTTGGTGTCATAAAGGCTCATAGAGCAGTTTGTGTTTGCCTGTAATATGCGTGTATATCTGTTAGACCCGCTATTTTTCTTATTCAACAAGTTATGTGTACAACATCATAATCACTGTAATTATTCATAATTCGGTGTGCCTCCACCATATCTGCTATGGAGAACATGATAATTCAGGTGTAACTAACATTAATAATGGCTGCAATCCATTTGGCGTGGCACTTCCAGGCCTTTTTCACAGAAGGCATTTTGACATGGTAGGACAAACACAGGTGTAAATGATTAAAAATTAATGATGGCTGTTATTTCACCGTTGCGGTTTCAGGGTCCTGGTATTGTGCATGCTTACTCACTGTCATGGCTAACTGGGACACCTGTACTGAACGGAGACATGATTAATGTTAGTAGTAACACTTGTGGTTTTGTGAAAAAGGCCTATTGTGCGTGCTGGACACACATAGCTCCAACCAGCCGAGGCAGATGGCCGCCCACCCTGAGCCATGGTTCTGCTAGAGGTTTCTGCCTTTTAAAAGGAAGTTTTTCCTTGCTTGTATCGCCAAGTGCTTGCTCATGGTGGGAATTGTTGGGTCTGTGTAAATAATATCACAAACAGTACGGTCTGGACCTGCTCTATCTGAAAAGTGCAATGAGATATCTTTTGTTGTGAAATAGCACTTTATTAATAAATCTGAACTGAATTGAATTACCTGGAGACTTAAATTAAACAAAGCCTTAACTAATATCATTAGTTACACCTGTGCTAAGAGAGGATATACCTACACTTCATACACTTGTGTTTGGTAATGGTGTGCTGAGGCTGTCATTCAATATAATTTTCTTTCCTTTTACCCAGCAGTCACTTCTGTCACCTTCACCTTTTCTGTTCACATTAAAAGAGAAGCGGATGAATCTTGAATCTCTGTGGTGGTTTTGCCCTCTCATAGAGCTATTTAAGTTCTGTTTTCATTTTTTGCTTAAAATGAAAATAAAACAAATTTGTCTGTTTGTACATACTAGTCATTTTGACCCCAAAATATGTTAAAATAGGGCACACATTTAGCTCTGTGACTTAAACCAACAGTGAGTAAGAAAAACAATAAATTATATTTAATTTGTGAAGCTATGAGAAGCGTTAAAATGACCAGCCACAGTGAAATGCACAGCACAGTTGACACCTAAATTAAATGAAACCAAACTGCATTCTATAAAGAAGACGAGTCAAAATAGCACGTCTACTCGACCAAATCAGTGTTGGAGCTCCATAAGAGGTTGAAACATGGCCTAACCGGTGACAGCCACCTTTACAGATATGAAAACATGATCCTATTTTCATCCATCCATCCATCCATCATCAACCACTTATCCTGCGTACAGGGTCGCGGGGGGCTGGAGCCAATCCCAGCTGCCATCGGGCGAAAGGCGGGGTACACCCTGTCAATCCATCGCAGGGCCACACATAGAAAAACAACCACTCACGCCTAAGGACAATTTAGGGTAACCAATCAACCTAGTCTGCATGTCTTTGGACGGTGGGAGGAAGCCGGAGCACCTGGAGAGAACCCACGCAGACACGGGGAGAACCCACAACCTTCTTGCTGTGAGGCGACAGTGCTAACCACTGCACCACCGCACCGCCCTCCTATTTTCATATTCATTTAATATTATTATTTAATAATAAATATTTTTACTTACATTATGGGCACACTGTCCTGATCTTTTTGCTGTGCAAAGTCGTTCATTAAAACCTTCCACTTGGAAGGCATGGGCATTCTCGATTGATAATGTGGTCAGATAAAGGGGAATATTAAGATTTGATAAGTTTTAGTTTGGAAAAAAGATCACTGGCAGAGGCCACAGTACTGGAATTCTTTAAAAAAGCAGTAAAAGCTTGCAGCGATACAGCTGTTGTCCACGATCAACACCTTTTGTTAGTTCTTGTACTGTTTTCACTTTTCAGATGCTGTCTCTTAAACACCCATGGTGTTTGACAGAATTACAGGAGTTGCATGGGAAACATTGAGGTTGAGTTGAGTGAGGCACTCACTTGCTCAAAAAAGTGTCTTTTGCAGTGCACAGTTTTTAGACATTTGAATGTGTTCTTTTTAAGGTAACTGCATATTGGTAACTTTGCTTTTTCTTGATCAGCTACTTCTTTCAATTTTCACTGCTGAAACCCACTTTTGTGTTTGTACTCCATATTGTCTTAATTTCTCAGTTGCTGTCACTACACTACCTAGCAACTCTTCTGTGTGGATTTTGTTACGCAGCAGTGTGCAAGTCCTTAAAAATGACCATAACCCAGAATTCTGTGCGGGCCCACACTGTACAACTTTAACATAAAATTGCCCATGAATTCATTCTTATTAAAACTTAATTTTAGATGTACTTACTGTAGAGTTGTGTTGCAATGAAGTGTATGTCAGAGCATTACATGTTGTAAAGTATAGTATTGTTATTGAATCTGAATGACATCAAGTGTGAGACAGACCCACCATGGAGTAAGAGGCTCATGTCACAGACTACTATAAATATTGATTGTGACAGTTCTACTCCATAATTTGTATAAGATAACAGTATAAATTTCAGATTACTTTACATAAATTTAAATTATACAAAGATGAGCGGTAAGTTATGGGCACCGCAACTACTGTGGGTCCCTGCATATACATTATTTATGCCGCTGATTACGTGATATAAATTTACGTATACCATTATAGAAGATTTTGTCCATATCACCCACAGCTAATGCTCATGTTTGTGTGCTAAATATGAGGCTAGACAGCTAGCTTAGCATAAAGAACAGATACATAGGTAACTTTAGAGGCACTGGTAGACACTTTTTTTTACTTTGGACAGAGCCAAGCTTTGTCCCCATGTGTAATGTCTTTATGCTAAGTCAAGCTAACTGTCTCCTGGCTCTAGCTTTATATTTGGCGCATGAACAAGTGGTACAGATTTTCTCATAGCTTCAACAGAGGGAATAAGCCTATTTCCCAAAATGTCTAACTATTTATAATGTAAAACTGGCGCATGGCTTAAGAAGTTTCTAAGAACAATAATAGTGTTGACACAGGCCCACACAATAGAAATGCTGGCTTGTATATCCTACAGATAGCCAATGTTATAAAGTTGAAATAACATTTGAGAGTTTATGCATGCAAAGTAAACAAGAATGACAGTAGTGTGGCCAATAGTGGCACCAGGGTCATATTCAAAACCTACTGAATGACCACAGAATGGCTTATTTACAGATGCTATTCACAGAAGTGTCATAGTGGGATAAGCACAGCTGCAGCTAATAAGATAAATAATGGGTCCATGTGATTCAGGTGTGCCAATATTCAAGCTTTGGCAATAGTCAATTGTATTATCAAGCAAATATTGATAATTGGCTCACTTAAATCAAGCATATTAATTGTATTGGTTGCAGCTGCCCATTACACAGTTTATGTGGATTTTAGATTACATTGTTATTAATGTTGTACATTCTAATTTACACAGGGAGTGAAATAAACACAGACTGGCAGTTGGACATACAGAGACAAAGACAGAGAGGACGCTTCAATGACCTCATTACCGCCATTCACGACCAGGACCTGTGTATTCATTATTTCCCTCCACCTCTTTACCCATTTCACTTGCCTATATCCTCCAAACTCTCTTTTTGTCCACCTTCTCATAATTGCCTGGTTCAAAATCAATAGCATCTTCCTGAATAGAAAGTCACCAGGAGTGGAAACACACCCAGGGGCATGGAAGCAAGCACCCTAGCTTTTTTCTCTGATAAGCAGTTGCTTAATAAGAAGTGTGTAATTGCTATTCAGAGCAAAACAATTGCCCCAACAAGAGCTATTCATTGTTGAATTATGGATTTGACTATTTGGATGCAAAGGACATCTTTGAAGTACACAGATAAAATAAAAGCACCTGGATATAAGTGGGTAGAATTTGGCATTTGTGACATAATTTGATACAGGTATAAATAAATACAGTTCATTCAAAGTGTCGCCCGACCGTGTCAAGGTTGGTCTGTGTAGGTCTACATCTAAAGTGTTAGCTTTTCCGAACATACACAGTTTATGGAAAATTACAGAATTTGAAGAGAAGAAGTTGTGGGAGGAGAGTTTCAGATTTTAATAACATAAACTGAGTTTAACATTCAGTGTCATCCACTGTCTTTGTTGATGATGGCATATTCAGCTAAGGATGGTCTAGATCTTGTCTATGTAGCCTATCCTGTCTTTATAACATAATATTTAATGCTGTCATCAGTCATGTCCTTGGCTGCCTTTTTGACCCAAACTGAGTGAATAAATGTGAAGCCACGCGTGAAGACAAAGAGCAGGGTCTTTATTGGAGTGCGCACTGAAAGTGGCTAAAAAAACTGACTAGTATAGGCCAAGGGAATACTTACTTCTGTTAACATGAGCTGATGGGATTAAAGTGAGGTCATAAAAAGAGTACAAAGGATGAAAAGATGCAACATAAACTTATATTGCAGTAACTAACATTAAACATCTTAATGAAAAGAGTTGCTATAAGGTGCTGTTAATGAAGAATGTGAGGGATAATTTTAGCAGAGTATTTATATGTGCCAAGAAGCACAAAAGCTATTTCTTCCTGTTCTATTTTTATTCCTTATCTCCCTGAACTGAAATGTATCAAGTGCTTTTTGGCGGAGACAGCCTCCTGCATCCAAAGTAAAACTCATTTTGACAAATCCTGATTGTGTGGGAGGTGCTGCGCTAGACATGCTGGAGCAGCAGGACTTTAAAATCAAAAAGAAGTGGAAAATATACTTTAAGACATTCCCATGCTTATACCTTAAATCCCTGCGCACATCATAGATGTGAAGTCAAACAGATGAAAATGTCAGTCTGACAGAGTAAAATCACAAAGTAACACCAAAACAAAACAAAAAAAACACCTCATGAAAGCACTAGAACATACTGTAGCTTGCATGGAGATGATTCATACACAGATGTACCAAATGTGTACTTATTTGACAAAAACGGTTAAAATAAAACTCTGTGACGCTTTTTTTTGTTGTTGTGTGTAGTTAAAATGAGTTCAGCTTATTGTCCTACTTTATAATTCAGCAGAGAAAGCAGAACTTGTGGTGGTAAGAATAGGACAAGTCACCATTTGTTGGATGCTGGAGTGATGAGGGGGAAATGTGGCTTTTCAGACATCAGAACACAATCCGTCTCTATTTTCGGCTCAGAACCATCTTAAGGCCCCTGGCCAAAATGGGCCCTCCTGGTAGAAACTAAGTCCAACAATTCACTTAATAAATAAAATCGCTTTGAAGGTTTATTGTTGGTTACTTTGCCATGAAATGTACAATTTGCCACAGAGCACTCTGCTCTGATGCGCCATCATATCAATGAGCTTTTCTTCTTCTTTCATATCAGCTCTCTCTCAAGATGTCTTCCAGCAAGGAAGGCCGATTTGCCATTTAAACAGTCCCTCTGGATTTAATATAATATTGGCGCTGCAATTTTTGTGAAAGGAGTTTATAAAATGTCAAAAAACAGACAGTTCAGTGAAAGGTAAGTTCTGCTGATGACTGCTTTTGGCTGTCAGTCCCGAGCATCTCATGTATTTATTTGGAAGAAAAATATAGCTTTTTATAACAATCACTTTCTCTGCTGTTGTTTTATGTTATGGTACCCACATTGTTTCCCTTCCATCTTCTTCCCCTTGCTACTTTGAGCCTCTGTCCTTACTTGCTCTCCCACCATATTTTGATGATAAGCAGGAGAGAACCAGCTGGTTCCTTCGTCCGGGTGATTATCAAAAACGCTAAGTAAACCAATTTGATTAGCCATTTAGACAGAAAGGGTGACCCTGGCCATGTGGGTTTAGGCCTTCACACTCAAACACATGCACATAATACACACATACACCTCCAGTGGTCCAACATAAGACACAAGGTCATGGCATTTTCATGTCGGGACAGGATGAAAATAGAAAGAGGGCCATGAGCTGGACAGACTGAGGCACAATGAGTCAGTGGGCTGATAACACAGACAGACTGAATCAGTGGGCTGAAAGCAGAAGGCGGTTTGTGGGAATGTGTGTGTGTGTATTCGTTCAAGGGGAGAGAACAGAGAGGAAGTCAGAGAGATGATGGTCTCTGGTTTTTAGGGGGTTAGCTGCAGGTTCTGAACACCAGTCCTGCAGGTCCCTGTGGACATCCCCAAACACAGGCTCAAAATAACTCCCTTTATCCCAATTAGTTTTATTCCCCCCCCCCCCCGTCTCTCTCTTTCTAACACACACACACACACACACACACACAAATACACACACAGTTTTCTGTTCTTACTCATACCATCTGTTTTATTTCAGTTTTGTTTAAGTACTGGAATGGGGAAGAAGAGCTCAGGGAAAAAAATGTTTAAAAAGGGGAATATTCCTTTTCTTTGTAAATGTAAAACTTTAATTTTATTTTTTTTCCAGCCTATCAAATTAGTATTTGTAATTATACATTGTTAACTCGGGCTTGCCATCTATTGTAATTTATCTTGGAAATTGTGGGAATGTGTATTACACATATTCTGTGTACAGTTAAAGTAAAGTATCTCATCTGCATCTATAGCTTCTAATAAATGATATTCTGCAATGGCCTCACTAGAACTGTCACAGCATACTCAAACAAATGGGTGTCTAGCAATATGAGAAGAGTAGAGGGGAAAGACTGCTGTGATCTGTGAGATTTGGCAGCAATGGCTTTTCCACAGGGAAACACTGTCCTCTTGTGGTAAATGAGATGAGAGATTATCAAGGACATAGAATAGGTCTACTTGAATGATAAAATATGTTTGATCTGTTTAGTCTAAGACAGCTCAGTATCAGTTCTGAACTACGGACACATGCTTTATGTATATAATGTCAAATTGAAAACAGACAAACCTAGATATAATTCAAACACAAGCACTAATACAAAATACAAACATGGTGATGGTGACTTACTATACAAACATTTTCAGTACAGTCCAGGAAAAAGCATACTACGACAATGTTTTGCAACTGTTTTGTATTTTTTAAATATTTTTTAAAGGATAAGACAGTATGAAAAACAACAATAAATGTATCCCAAACAAGTATTGCATGCGTAGCCAAAGTCTAATATAGCTTATTCCTTCAATAGACCTCAGCTGTTGTCCAATAACAATTAAAAGCATGTAAATAAGCCACACTGTTGCAGTGGGTGACATGTACTTTCGTAATGATCTAAATGGGGACTGTGTGTGTCCATCCCACACACACACATACACATATATATATATATATATATATATATATATATATATATATATATATATATAGATAGATAGATAGATAGATAGATAGAGGTAGTATAAAGAGTGACAAAGTCTCCGAAGGGAGGAGGTTGGATCAAACACAAACAAGACTTTCACCCAGAAGAGTCACCGTTGACATATTAACCATGATCTTTTCCTAAACCTAATCAAGTAGTTTTGGTGCCTAAACCATTCCACAACGTCAGTCACATGTTAGAAAGGCTTTTTGGCAGAATGGCCAGAGAAAAAACTTCTCCTGGGTCAGTAGGAAGAACTTGGAAATATTAATGAACCAAGTCACTAAATGAGGAAGTGATATTCTAATTGAAGACCCGCTTTGATAAGAGGACTGACAGACTGCATTTTCATTTTGACACCAAAAGAGCATGGTGATATGTGAATATAAATGCTAGACTGGGGGCGCTGTTTCACTTATTGCATTTGTATATTGTCCACTGCAACAGACTAAGTTGAAATTAAATGTTATGGTGTTTTGAGAATCAGAATCAGAATCAGAATCTGATTTATTGCCAGGTACATTTTAACACGTGAGGAATTTTCCATGGTATAAATTGGTGCTTACAGTACACATGAACATAGATAGAAATTTATAAAAAGTAAGGAGATCAAAAAATGTACAAGTGTATATATATATATATATATA
>NC_060172.1:16900798-16908454 GCF_021292245.1 Micropterus dolomieu | reverse complement strand
CAAAAATGTATATATATATATATATATATATATATATATATATATATATATATATACATATATACACAATAATACGATAATACAATGCTGACAAGTATGTACAAAAATTCACAACATGAGCATAAAGTACAGCTGAGCGTTGTTGTAAAGTGTGGGGTCAGGAGTGTGTATCAGTGTGTGTGTAAGGGGGGCATGAGAGTCGGTGAAAGTGAGGACCAGGGCCTTGTTGAGGAAGCCTACTGCAATCGGAAAGAAGCTGTTTCTGTGGCAAGAGGTTTTGGTCCTGATGAACTGCAGCCTCTTGCCAGAGGGGAGAGTCTGAAACAGTTTGTGTCTGGGGTGGAAGGGGTCTGCCACAATCTTTCCTGCATGCCTCAGAGTCCTGGAGGTGTACAGGTCCTGAAGAGATGCAAGGTGACAACCAACCACCTTCTCTGCAGACCGAATGATACGCTGCAGCCGGCCCTTGTCCCTGGCGGTGGCAGCAGTGTACCAGATGGTGAGGGAGGTGAGGATGGACTTGATGATGGCGGTGTAGAAGTGCGCCATCATTGTATTTGGCAGGCTGAACTTCAGGAATGTCCAGGAAGTACATCCTCTGCTGGGCCTTCTTGGTGAGGGAGGTGATGTTTAGCTCCGACCTTTGAGATGATGGTGCCCAGGAAGCAGAAGGAGTCCATGGTGTCTACTGAAGAGTCACCTATAGGATGATAGGGGAGGGTGGAGCTGGGCTCTTTCTAAAAACTACGATCATCTCCACTGTCTTCAGAGTGTTGAGCTCCAGACTGTTCTGGCTGCACCAGGACACCAGATGGTCAATCTCCCACCTGTAGGCAGACTCATCCCACCCAGAGATGAGCACAGTCTGCAATCATCCGCAAACTTCAGGAGCTTGACGGACTGGCGGCTGGAGTTGCAGCTCTTGGTGTAATTCAAATTGTTAGAAAACTGCATTTTAATTTGTATTGTGACTTAAATAATGCTTGCACACACGAAAAAGTAGGCTACATTGTTTATGGTGCATTTTAAAAATGTTCAAATTTGATTTAACATTTGAGTATTTTGAAAATTAAATGTCAAACATTTCCATTTTCATTTATCCTCAAATAACACATCCATGCGGAAAACGATAATGCTCTTGCAAAATAACATTTTAATTTTAAAGTTTACATTATCAATTTAATATAGCCCCCTATAGGCTTTCATATAACTCCAAATTTTAGGGATGCAAGACAATCGTTTTTAGTGGTTTCATTTTTATAATTTCTTAATACAGCTTCATCTTTCTACTGCAGCAGCTGAAAGAACATTATATTTGAAATGTCAGTTAGAATATAAGGGTGGGATATCTTAGTTTCTGGGGATAAAGTAGCAGAAACGTTTCCACAAAGGCCTCAAATACAGGCAATAACGTTACTGAGACAGAGATTAAACGTTAGTATGTAAGTTACAGAGCAGAGGCTAAAGGGAAATCAAACGCCTCACACAAAACAAGAAATAAGAGGACAAAAAGCGAGAAAGGGAAGCTCATCATTTCATCAGGAATAACCTTTCTATAAACAGTCTATGGCAATAACACACTGGTTAGTTTGACGGTGGTAGGTACAGAAGACCGTAGAGATTTCGACACAAGGCTGGTCACCACAGAAGAAGGTTGAGCCGAGCCGACCCATTGCCGACCATTGGATCATAGATATGGAATGAATAGATAAAGCTATTGCAATTGTATATTGGTTATTTATTCCTTTAGAACAGTTAAAATTACTGCCATTGAATAGTTGATGAAGCCAATGTGTAAAATGAAGATTCATTTCATGTGTGGATGACGCAATGATAATGGGAAGGGTAAGCTATTTGTGTAGTGGGAATAACCTTTCTATACGTTCTTATTCTATGTCCACGTTCCTACTCCCGGAAGTCAGAAGTCGCTGCTTTTTCCGTCACATTCCCTACAGCGCGAAAACT
This sequence comes from Micropterus dolomieu, assembly GCF_021292245.1. NCBI lineage: Eukaryota > Metazoa > Chordata > Actinopteri > Centrarchiformes > Centrarchidae > Micropterus > Micropterus dolomieu. The sequence continues at coordinate 16,906,489 of NC_060172.1, read as the reverse complement.
GCAATGTACTTCCACGTTTGAACCGAAAAAACACTCTGAAGGTGAGCTGAATTTAAAGCATACATACGGCTGGAGATTACTGCCACTGACGAAAAACATTGTTGTTTTGCTGTACGCAGGAGTACTCTCTTGTGCAGCGAGTGAAACACAGCAACGTAGCATATAGGGTATACTTAACGTCATGTTGTTAGCTGGCCTGCTGAGTTGACCGGTAACGTTAACCGAGCTAGCTAGCGTTGTGTGTATAACGTTAAGTTAACGTTGCTTCTCCTTAACATCAGGGCTTTAAATGTTGTTAGCTCGGTAATGTGGAGTTTTCCTACATTTATTCTTAAGCGTTAACTTACAGTGGTGTTTAAAACATAACGTCAGTAACTTTAAGTTACTAAATCTGCAATTTAAACTTAAATAACGTTACCGTTACTTATTCGCCCAGAGTTCCCAGTCCATTTTCGTGCCAAAGCTCTGTAACTAACGTTATACTGGACATGTTTAGGCTACGCTCTTCTTTGGCCCCATTTCCACTGGTGCGGTAACTTGCATCATAAATTTCATTAAAGCAAACTGATTTGCCTGCAGAAATAAGTGATTGACATAATGATGGCTTGTCTGTAGAAACATTAACGTTACTGTTCAAGTAATGTACTGAAGTCAATGGCTTGTGCCAGGTGAATGTTAGACTGCCAGTAAAGGCAAATTTATTTGTATAACGTTAGCACCTTTCAACAACAAGGCAATTCAAAAGGTTTTGCATTAGACATAAAGGCATTAAGACAAGATATAGAAGAAACACAAGGCAATATAAAAGATGCACTAACAGGATTTAAGTTAAATGATTAAAACAAAGTTAAACAAAAGATGACAATATGCTAAAATATAATAAGAGAAATGAAACAGTAGAATATAAATGAATTGATCTTGCGGTGGCAAACGAATATCTTAAGCCTTGATATAAAAGAATTGAGAGTTTTCTGTGAGTTTGTTCCAGATATGGGGAGCATAAACACTGAATGCAGCTTCTCCGATTTTAGTTTTGACTCTAGGTACAGTAAGAAGACCATCCATCCATCCATTGTCAAGTGCTTATCCTGCGGACAGGGTCGCGGGGCAGTAAGAAGACCTGTACCAGACAATCTCATTAGAGTTGCACGATCTCCATGAAATAAACGGAAAATTGTATACTTTCTGCAACATTTGTGATATATTGTGCAATGTGATTTTGCGATAACAGTAATGAGTCAATATATTGTGCAACCCTAGATCTGAGAGGTCTGGATGGTTCAAAACGGTGCAGCAGATCAGAGATGTATTTTTGGCCCAATGTCTTTTGCCTTTTATAAACCAAAAGTAGAATGTTGAAGTAAATCATTTGACTCACAGGAAGCCAGTCTAAAGATCTGAGAACTGGACTCATGTGGTCTCTAGCAGCAGTGTTCTGAATCAGCTGTCTGATTGACTTTTCAGAGAGATCCTGTAAAGACAGTGTTAAAGAGTTTGAGTCCCAAAAATTTTTCTAAATCTTGTTGAGTGGAAGTGTGTAGACGTGGAACAGAAGATGCCCAAGAATGGTGAATTGTTATGAGCTTCCATTGTTGAATATGCAATTACAGATTGACACAAAATAGTTACTGTCCCTTAAATAGGATTCCTATTCCTATTTATTAAGTTATTAAACAAAATGGCAACCCCACCTCCTTTCTTATGCACTTATGAAACTGAAGTTGGAGGGGATGACTCAGTAAGAACTGCTGCACTGTTGTTAGGCTCAGTTTCAGTTTAAAACATCAAATCAAGGTTGTGCTTAATAATTATATCATTAAATAGTATTTGCCTGCCAAAGACCTGACATATAATAAAGCTTTAGTATTTTAAAAGTTCTTTGCTACTTAAATTATCTATTTTTTTTTTTTTTGAAGACTGTGGCTGACAAGTAACTGATATCATGCTTGATAAATCTGCAGATTTAGTCAATTACATTTTGTTCTCTTTTGACTGAGCCGGCTTCAGTCAAAAGTACATAACGTGTAGATAATCACTTCTAACCACTAGGAACAGCTCACCACTGTCTTGTTAACTTTTTTGTAGTGCAATACTTTTTGCACATTTCGCTAAAATACCTCACTTAGTAGCTGCAAAGTGCAAACTGACAGCAACTTTAAACTCAAATGTCACATTCAGCAGATCAACTGATTCTAACGCTAACCACGATAAACCTATTCTTCTGTGTAGCTGCAGCTGAATTTTAAGATGGCATTGTGAATTAGAAGTCACTATTTGTCTGATGTTTGATATCTTCTTCAGTTGATCTCACAGTGAAGTGCTTTGGCACATCCTGTCCTGTTTTCAGCACTGCTGCTGATTTAAGCCATGTGTTCTCTCTTTCTCTGTTTCTGTTGCTGTCTCTCAGAAAGTGAAAATGTCAAAGATAGACAAGATGAGCATCCTAGGGGTAAGGAGCTTTGGGATTGAGGATAAAGACAAACAGGTCATCTCTTTCTTCAATCCTCTGACTGTGCTGGTTGGACCCAACGGAGCAGGGAAAACGGTATGAGAACATGTTTTGACGAGAGCAAAGGTTGACTGTGAAGCGTGACCTGTAGAGAATGAACAAGAAAGTTGACAGTATGCCTTTGAGATGACACATGTGCATTGGGATTAGGCTAGCTGGTCTGATGGTTTGTACCCTTTTTGTATTTTGCAAGTAGCCACAGCCAATGTTGGATAACATATTTCAAAATTAAAAGTGCAACTTTCATTTTTCTCGTTGTAATTCTTACCATCTGACCCCTTCCGTTTCCAGACTATTATTGAGTGCCTTAAATATGCAACAGCAGGAGAACTCCCCCCTGGATCTAAAGGAGGTGCTTTTGTTCATGATCCAAAGGTGAGCTTGCTCTCTTGTATCAGTGGTTTACCATAGCTGGCTTTATTATCATTATTTATTTTATTTTATTTGGAGGAAATTTCTTTGGCATGTCAGTATCCTCAATTCTTTACTGCTAGTTATGCAGTGATGTTACAGTCTCCACCAGTCCCATATTTGTATATTCATACTTCGAACAGTCAAAATGCCCCGTTTCTTACATTTACTGTAACACTGAAAATATTGTATAAAAATAACAAATATTTTATGAATTAAATTGCTTGAATCCACCCAACATTTCAGATTATAAAGCGTTACATTTAAGCTGATTAGTCTATGAATTTCACTGTTTCGCTCGTCCTCATTCCAGAAACAGAATACTTACTTAAAATGAAGCAATGACTTCTAACTTATTACGACTTTACCATTACAACAAGCTCATTTGTATGTTTGTATTGTCTGTACTATTTTAATCCTAACTAGGGCTGGGACACTGCATGCTGATTAGTATTGGGGAAGATGGTGGTCTTAGGAACATTCTTAAAATCACAACGTAGTCACTTGGTCCCGTGGGGTTGCTCTGCGCTCCGGTGGAGACAAGCGCTCTGCGAGTAAACGGCAGGCGCTCTATGGATAGTAACCATCTTATTCAGTAAACAGTAATAGGGGTGGTGAAGGTGCATAGATAAGATGCTTGCCTTTGGTGTGGGAGACCCGGGTTCGATTCCCACTGTGAGACATCCACCATTGTGTCCCTGAGCAAGACACTTAACCCCTTGTTACTCCAGAGGCGTGCGACCTCTGACATGTATAGCAATTGTAAGTCGCTTTGGATAAAAAGCGACAATAATATAAAATGAATAAATGTAAATGTAGATTCTCTTCTAATGACTTGTGCTCCGCGTCACGTACAAAAAGTTCAATTGAGGTGACCCATTCAGCTCATTTTAACAGGGACACTTGCTACTGAACACAGAATGTTTATGCTGCTCCCTGATAAAAGAAAAATATTTCTGCTGATACCTGTTCAGAAAAAACAACAAGAAAACAGATTTATATATGTTAACCTGTTGCTCAGAAAGTGCCTGTTATGATTGTGGCTCTTACAGAAACTTCCTAACCAGCAGATCCTATCCTAACTGCTTGATAACCATGGTTAATAACGAACTGTTTTAGGAAAAAGGCCATTACAGATTAAAAGTCAATATTCCTTTCCTAACTAAAGATAGGAAACGTGTATTACAGATGCATCCTAACACCGTAAAATCTTAAACTCTCCTAACCTTAGGTGCTGTCTTGTTGAGCTGTCCTAATTTTTACTTTTCCACCAGTTAGTGTTAGCTAACTCGTTTAATCCACACGGCTGCTCTTTTATTGCTTTTACAAAATCAACAAAATGTCAACAGGCAGAACTTAATTGATTCTACCGATGCGTTTGATGACAAAACACTTAGTAGAAAGGCTGTAGGTGATGTAACGCTGGATAACGTCTCAATATAACATAATGTAATGGCTTGATGTAATAAAACCTATCCAAATGCAAGTCTTTGATAGGAGGACATCGTTAAATTCAAGAAATGCATGAAAACATGATGACGTTAGCCCGCAGTCTTTATTATTATTATTTTTTTACCTTCATTATTAACTTTCCCGAGCAGAGTACGGGTTTCTGCCGTGGTCAGTAAAAGGAGCACAGGAGGATCCACCAGCGGTTTTCCTCTGCTCTCTGGACACAACTGCTGCCTTTCTCTTCGTATCACTTGTTGATAGACTTATTTTCTTTTTGACAGAATCAGCGCTATTTAGCCCACTCTCTCGCTTTATCTCCCCAGATAAGCGTTATGTGAATTTGGATTTCTAGACGGAGGTTACCAACACCTCTGAACTGAAGTTCAATGAAAGTTGTTGTTTCTGCTCCATTTTCAATGTGTTTCATTTAAAAAAAGGCCAAAAAACAGCGATTAAAAGCCGTTTAGCTCAGCGAGATGAGCAAAGTGGCATCGGTGGCTAGGTAACAGACATAAAAGTTGATAACTGATGTTGGATTGAGTATTTAGACCTGAGATAAGATAGGATGAAGTAAGATAAGATAGGATTCCTAAAGTTAGTTATGATTTGCTTCTGTAATACCAAATGAGAAAAATCCTATCTTAGACTTTTCCTATCTCAACTTGCATCATCTTGTCACAAGATCTCTGACGTAATTGCTGACGTAATCTGCACTCTGCGCATGCGTTGGCGTCTGTAGCCACCTGTCGGAAGCTCCGTCTTAAACCGAACTCTTATCCAGTTTTAATCCACTCTTTTTCGTTACATTTTTTATATCCTTTTTATTTAACTTAACTTTTTAACTTAAGTTTTACGTGGGTTAAGGATTTTAGCCATCCGACATGGATTTTAAGCTAGATGACCCGTAAAAACGCGATCAACGCTACTGATCGCAACAAAGCTCCGGTGACTATGCTAGCCGAAATAACTCTGCCCCATGAGGACTGCACGCTCCTTAAGAAAGCGAACAAAAAGATTGCTGACCTTATGGAAGACATCCGACGACTTTCAGAGGAAATCAAAGAGAAAGATTCCCTGCTGACTGGCTTTATGGATGTGGCTTCAGTACAAGCCAAACAGATTGTTTATCTTAGCGCAACCGCTAACATCCAGGACACCGTGTTTTGGGACCCCTCTCGCCTTCCCAGGCTTTCATCCTGCTCGACTCCAAAGCATCAGTCAACCTGGGCTGAAGTGGTGGTCCGTGGCTGCAAGAGAGGCTCGGATGGGGCTGCCTCTCCTCCGCACATCGGCCTCTCCAACCGCTATGCAGCCCTGTC
>NC_060172.1:16871328-16900698 GCF_021292245.1 Micropterus dolomieu | reverse complement strand
TTTGACCACATTACTCCTATTTTAGCTTCATTACACTGGCTCCCAGTATGTTTTAGAATTGACTTTAAAATTCTATTGATCACTTTTAAAGCTCTTCATGGCCTCTCGCCTTGTTATATTTCTGACCTTTTAGTCCCATACGCACCAGCACGTACCTTAAGATCCTCGGGCAGAGGTCTGTTGTCTGTTCCAGAGTCTCGACTGAAAACTAAAGGGGACAGAGCGTTTGCTGTCAGGGCCCCGAGGCTCTGGAACAGCCTGCCCGAGGAAATCAGGTCGGCTGAGTCAGTGAACTCTTTTAAGTCCCTTCTTAAAACATACTTTTATAGGAGAGCCTTTCCCGATCTTATTTGACTTTATTTTATCCCTTTTATTTTATTGTATTTTACAAATTTTATATTAATTTTTCATGCTCTTATCTTGTTTTTTTTGTATTATTCTTTACACTTGTTAAAGCACTTTGTAACTTGTTTTTGAAAAGTGCTCTACAAATAAGGATTATTATTATTATTATTAAGACTAGGTAAGATATGGACTTTCTGTAACACGGCCCCAGGACTTAACAAACTATAAAAGGCAATCCCCTGGCAGTGGCAAATAGCTTTGGTTTTATATTTGATTTGATTACATTAATGTTTAAATTGAGATTTACAAGAAAAATTTTATTGCTACTGTGTAAAGGGAATACTGCTGGTAAAAACACCTTATTTGTTTAGTGTTTGCAAACCACATGTATGTAACCACATTTAAATTAAATGTGCTCAATACACTACTTTAGAATTCATTATTAAATTTTGCGCATAACAAAGCGATTAATCGCAGAAAATCTTGCGAGTAATCGCGATTAAAAATTCTAACCTAATAAAAGAAGAATTTTAAGCATTCAGAGCTGCAGTATGCATCAAAAATTTTAAAAAAAATCTGTTAATGAGATTTGTAACTCCTCTATAGCTGTGCTAAAAAAAGAGATTGGAATGTAAGAAATATATATACTATAAATCCTGTCATGGGATTAGAGATCAGTTAAAGAATGAACGTTAATTTGAAGCTTTTCCCACATATAGACTTGACTTGGGCGGGCCGTCGAGGTATATTAATGGCCGCCAATGTATATTTGGCGACCCATTTTAGCATTTTGCAGAGAAACGGGAAGAGATGTTTTCTGGTATTATGTTACTAGATCTGGATACGGTGAATACTAACAAGCGCGTCCCAGGTAAAGCAATGACGCGAACCTACACATAAAACAGCTGTTTGTTATTATAAAGATACCAATTATAAAGACAAAGAATATGGATGAAAGAATAAATTAGCACACGCAGGTAGCAGGGATTGTCTGAGCTACAGAGAGAGCTGGAAGTGAGTAAAAAGTGTTTTGCAGTAGAAAAAGTAGCTGCCTGCTCTGCCAGCTGCCTGCTCTCATTGGCTGGATGTCAAGACGGCCAGTTCCTCCAGATATTTGGCAAGCTAGATATCTGGCAGATGTCGGTGCTGATTTACCCCCGATCACAGCCCTGACGGTCACCAAGCGGCAAATTGGGCTAAAAATTGTGTAATGTGAACTAGGCTTAAGTGAGTAAACACTCAACAAAAAAAAGGTGTAGAATTAAAATGGTTATTCTGTCAGAAACACTGTGAAAATAGTGAGGTAAAATATGAACAAAAAACAAAAAAAATCAAAGGTCTCATTATCCTTTTCTGTTCTTGTTATTAATTGTAGTAGAGTGCTTCTTTGAAGTCCCTTTCAGATGAGGATCTTTTCTTACAGTCAATTCATGCTGTGTGAATTCCAGGACGCCCATGAGACGGACGTGCGAGCACAGATTCGGCTGTTATTCACAGACGTCAACGGAGAGAAAGTGACAATCCAGCGCTCAATGTCCTGCACACAGAAGGCAAAGAACTACTCCTTCAAAAGCTTGGAGCAGGTCATTACCAGAATAAAGTAAGCCATGGTCTTAGGTTTCTTCTTTTAAATTTTTAAAAAAATCTGGCATGGCCCCTTTCTTTACATGTGACCTCCAACATCATTAATCTAGAGATGGTGAGAAGGTGAGCTTGTCATCCAAATGTGGTGAACTGGATCGGGAGATGATTTCTTCACTGGGTGTGTCGAAGCCTGTGCTGAATCATGTCATCTTCTGTCACCAAGAAGAGTCCAATTGGCCACTAAGCGAGGGCAAAGCACTCAAAGACAAGTTTGACTCCATCTTTGCTGCAACCAAGTAAAGCCATCTCATTCTTACATGTTTGTCTAAGCATCATGTGACCTGAAATGAATACCAAGCAAACATGGGCTGACCTATGCCATTCAGATATTGCCATTAGAAGGGACACTTTGTATCACTATTTACTATCCTCTTTCTCGCAGGTACATCAAAGCTCTGGACACGATGCGTCAGCTGCGTCTCAAACAGAGTCACACAGTCAAAGAGTGTCAGGTAGAGCTGCGCTACCTGAAGCAGAACAAGGAGAAAGCCCAGCAGATTAGAGAGACTGTAGCCAACAAGCAGGCTCAGCTGAGGGTCTCTGAAGACCTCATCCAGAAGATAGAGAGCCAGATTGCTCCACTGGAGGTTGGTTGAAAATGTATGTGTGTGTGCGCACAGTGTTTCCCACAGAATGACGGGGGGGTTGCGCATGCATTCGATATTGACTATCACCTATATACAGTGTGCAAGTCTCAAAAACTTTTTTAAACTGAGTCTCCAACATTGACAGCATTGTGTTGGACAGATTTATGCAGCTGTGTTCATGAGGGAGAAGGAGAAAGAGAGAGGGACAAGCAAGAAGATCTGCTGCACGAATATGCTACGTTGCTCTGCAATCAAATTTGATTTTAAAAAGGCCTAGTAAAAAAAAATCGAAAAACAATCTGTGGCGGTCAGCGTTGATATTGTGGCGGGACGCCACAAATAAATGAGAATGGGAAACACTGGTGCATGTTGATATACATTAGAGCACAATCGATACATTTGCATGCTGATATGAGTTAATTACAGATGAATTGATATTGGTGTTAATAACAGCTAATAAATGACAATTAATAAAAACACAGAGAGACAGAAGATTTGTGTTATCGTTGCATAGTTTGTCCACCAGGGGCACTCTGAAACTCCCTTGTTGGAACACGAACCACAAAACTCAGCAATCAGCTGAACCTTGGAGTTTATTTAAAAATGCATTATTATGTTATCTTGGTGAGCTCTCATAATTGCGCATAACACATGTTAGGGATAATCTTTGTTTGTGTTTCTAAAACGAAGAAAAGTAAAAAGAATACCTGCCGATATATTGGAATGTCAGATTTTAAAATCCTCCATATCATGATGAAGCCAACGGACGATAGTATAGTGCAGCTAATTTTCTTTAATATGTCCAGATCTTTTTAGCATTGTGAGATTTCACACACTCCTGGAGTTTAGTGTAAAGTTGTGTAAGCAATGTTTCTTTGTATGAGTATTGTTATTGTATGATGTATTTTTCACTTCTAACACAGTATTTGATAGTAGACTGTCAATCGTGACATTTGCTTAAATGACAGAATAGATGAGCATGTCTAACAATAAAGCGAGCTGTTTAGGACCTTTGTTTTCCGGAAGATTCTTACAGTAAAACATTTATATGATTTAAATAGAGCTGTAACTAACTGTCGTTTTAACTTTTTTAAAATATTTCTATACACTATTGAATGTCAAAATAATGGTAGGTCCCCATTACAAGTCAAGTTATCATAGTGACAGAGAAAAATTAATGTTTTAATTTTACAGCTGTAATAAGCAAATATATTTTAACAATTAGTTACACAAATTGTAAGTCAAAGTACAAATTTCAGCACTAGATATTACTATTGCTCTGAATAAAAGAAGAAAGAAAAGAACAGCTTTGTTAGATGTTCTGCATGTCTTAAAAGAAGAGAATTTTGTCAACTGGATGATCACTGTGTGTATTGGCATAGGCATGTAAGAAGTATAACAGCACTGTCCCTTTGTTATTAATAAATTTTTATAATGTTCAGAATCAACTGGCAGATATTGACATGAAACTGGGGAACGTGATGAAGCTGGACAACGACATCAAGGCCTTAGACAGCAGGAAGAAACAGATGGAGGAGGACAACAAGGAACTGGAGGAGACAATGGAACAGGTAACATAAACGTATGTAATAAATGAATGAAAGAAGGAAACACTGATTCCAGCACCAAAATCACTTCTCACCCTCTACAGATATCATTAATTATGTTGGCAACACATTGGCTAAAATGTTTTTGGGAAACCTGACAAAGTGCTTGAATGACAATTAAGGATGGATTAAAAAAAAAAGAATGGGATAGAAAATGAATCGCATTAACAAAGATGAGGTTAAAAAGAGGAAAACACAGCAGGGCTCCCCATTCGTCCCTCTCGCTCTGAGGGTTTATTTAGCTAAACACCTGCTTAATAATACCCCACACTCCACTCTGTATGAAGTATCATTCACTTAAATGGGAAACTATTAGAAAAACTGCAGATGGTGAATGAGGTTGTTGTAATTCTGTAATGACAAGGCAGTCCATCACTGGCCTGGATTGATATGAATGTCTTTTACGAATGCTGGATGTTTGTGCTCCTCTGCCTTACAGGCGCCAGGAATCTTTTCCTTCCATCTGTTTGGTGCTTCTTACTTGTGTTTGTGTCGGCATTTAAAAGGGTTTGTTTTAGTTTGAGAGAGTGAAAGCATCAGCAGCTGAATGCTCTTTTATGTGTATGATGTGAATGTTTCATGTTTTCAAACAAGGAACATATAAATCAGCAAAGCTGTGTCTATTTATCCAAATCACTTTTAAATATCTACGGGTGCATATATTTTGTGGAGTCAAACCTCTGACAGTTTGCTCAGCTGTACTCATTGATCTTTAGAGCCACTCTAAGCCAGTGAACTGTGTATACGGCAGGTGTTCCAGGGTTCAGATGAGCAGCTGCAAGACATTTACCAGAACCACCAGAGGACGGTGAAGGAGAAAGAGCGGAGATTGAATGACTGCCAGAAGGAGCTGGAGAGAGCTGGGCGGGAGTGTCAGAGACTCAACAGAGTCAAGGCTGATCTCTTGGTAGAACAAGGTACACACACATGCACACTTATCGGTCTGTGTAACAGGGTAAATAATCAACTTTTAACAATAGAATATTCTGTTTCTTTTTGTTGCAACATTTTTTGATAGCATATATCCTTGAGTGTACTGGCAGAACATCAGAATCAACCCTAGAAACAAGTCCTGGAAGGATTTGAAATACTATGCTAGAAATAAAATCAAATAATTTGATTGAAAAGGAAGGATGGGCAGACAGGTGGATAAACAGAGAGATTTTCTGAAGATTAAATAAGCTGCTCTCCCTGTAGCGGCCCCTTGGATTTATTGATCAAGACGCAGAGAGTTTCAAACGGGTGTCGATTTATTATTCTTCTCAACGTGCACCATGAACACCGTGAAAACTACAGAATAAAACAGAAGAAAAACAAAAGGCTTCTATGTAGCTTCACAAATAATTTGCACATAAATTGTGTTCACATATTAATCATGTTTACACACGATACAAATCATTTTAACTAACAACCAATATGAAATGTAATGTTTTTAAGCCTTTATGACAAATAAATATCACATGCCTTTAAATGAAATACAATATATTATAATTGTTCACAGAAATAATATTGCTTTTATATTGATGACATGTGCAATTAACCCATAAACAAATGAAGTAATGACATTCTCCTTTCCTTAAACAAAATCCCTTCTGATAATAATACACTAGACACATTTTCTTTCATACCTCATTCCGCTCTCCAAGGACGCTAATCAAATGGTTTTCGCCATCGGCTATCACGCTCTCTAGCTCGACACACGCTCACAGTTCATAGGTCTTAGAAATAACATGTACAAACAATACGAAAATAATAACCTCTCTTTTTCCAGGTCGTTTACAGTTGGAGGCTGACCGCCACACTCAAAACATCAAGAACCGCGACAGTCAGGTGAGAGAGGAAAATCTACCTCTAGTCACTTGTACTACAGCACTGAACACACTGTTAATTGTTTGGATAAGATGCATCTAGCTCTTGTTTCCATCGAGGTCACTTCTTGAATTTGCCTCCTTCAGTTCTCTTCACACTCACAGACCTAACGTACCTCTGCTGCAAACACGTCAGCGTTTTCCGCTTCTTATGCCGTTTTTCCATTACCAGTACCAGCTCGACTCGGCTTGACTCAACTCGGTTTGGCTGTCCTCCGTTTTCCATTGCAGATAGTACCCAGAGATAGCACCACTCAATTTAGCTGGTCATCATAGCGACGCCACACACAACTGCCGCGACGTAATATTCAATGCGACACACACACACCAGGAACCCACAAACAGCTGTCTCTTGATTTAAGTTAAAACGTTTCAACATTACTCAGAATGTAAAGACAGATAAGACAGAGGTGATATGAAAAAAGTACCTGGTAGCAGGTACAAGTTTTACGCAATGGAAAACCAAAAGAAGGCGAGTAGAGTCGAGGCGAGTCGAGCTGTTACCGTGCAGTGGAAAAGGTGCTTTACCGTCTCTCTCTCCCTGTGTGTCCGCTTTCTCCATCAGTAGTAGGCTAGGCTGTATAAAATCAACGAAAAAAAAATAGAACTCGTCTTCTAGACTTCTCCTCCGGTGTTCTGTTCGTTGTTTGGTGAACTGCGTTCCACCATGTTGTCATTCACCCAAACAAACCCACATTGCACGCTGCACATGCGCGCCTGTGTGTGTTGTAAAATGTGGCTAACTTTGGTTGATGCTGGACAGCATATACCATGAGTGGTAATCGAATATGGGTATAATGATAATTCAGTTTGTAACAGTTATTCTACCGCGGTTTATCATTAAACCGCTAACCATTTCATCCACAATAATTACTTGCATTTCTCTTTCTCAGGTTCGCTCTTTGTCGTCTTATCTGGAGATGGAGGGTTATGACCGACCACCCTTCACCACTCTTCAGCTTGAGAGCTTTCATAGTCATGTCACACAGAGACTGGATCAGGAAAAGGAGACAGTCAGTCAGGTTTTGGTGAGAAATGCTCTGTTTGGTTTCTGAAAACAACCGAAAGTAAGCTCTTGTTCTCCTCATGCTGTATATAATTTTTTTATAACACTGACATGACGTGACCGTTATCATTGTCAGGAGTGAATCAGTTTGATATTTTGATGATCAGTTATAAAAAAATAAATACCATTTGTTTTGCCCCCAATGATCTGTAAACTATAATCTAATAGGCCTTGATCAAGATCCAGTAACCCAGAGTTCCTGGATGTCATTAATTTGCTCAGTCATTTATGGGCATTTTTTCACCCCTCACATTTTTTGCTTTCTTTTACGCAATATTATCACATAACCAGCTGGAACGTCATATTCTAACCATCTTAATCATTTCATAGTTTTGATGTACGCATTCTTGATGATTGCATTATAATGTTATAATTGAATTGTTACTAATTGATTTGTTGCTAATTATTTAATAATATTGTTTAAGATCAATCACAAAAGCTCTATTCATACCTATTGTACTTTTTGCAGCCCTGGTATTTAATGCTAATCGACAGTTGTGCTATTGTACATTGTTCTTAAGTTTGCAAACCTACCTGCAAGAAAGACTCCCGGTAACAGTCAGATCATAAATAAATGTGCTGTTCATTTTCGTAGTGCCTGATTTTTTTCCTCTTCTTATTCTGTCCACTTAGGCAGACCTGCAGGAAAAGGAGCAGCAGAAGCAGCAGTCCATTGATGAAATGAGGGATAAGAAGACTGGCCTGGAGAGAACCGTGGAGTTGAAGAGAGACCTGCAGGGAAAGAAGCAGCAAGAACTAAGGAACATCAGGGCAGGGCTGCAGAGGCTGGAGGGTTCATCTAGCCGACTGCAAGAACTGGAGAATGAACTGGCTAAAGTGGTGTGTATACACGCAGTGGCTGTGATAAGGTTTTCTTAGGTGGTGTGGATTTCAACAGATGCTAAGTGTGTATAACTGCGTGTTTGCTTGATCTTTATTTTGTTTAAATTTATTGTTTAAGTCACTCTCCCTACCTTGCTGGATATGTTTGTAAAATACTGGATAAGGGTCAGCTATATGGATGTCATGGAGTGTCACTGGCTGGCAGTGGCTTACATGGATTTCTTTCTGTCAGTCTTTTTTCCCTTTGTCCATATTTTATGTATTTTTTAAAGGTAGTATTTCTCTAGCAAAAATGGTATAAATAATGGTATAAACCCCTGAATTCATTGCAAAATCTCAAACTCAAACATAACATACATTCCCCTTTTATCCTAATGTGCCATGTGTTCTGATTTACCTACTGTGTGTGTGTGTGTGTGTGTGTGTGTGTGTTTTCCTCTCCAGGAGCGTGAGCTGCAGAGTGCAGTTCGGAGTGCCAACATTGAGGAGCTGAAGGCGGAGGTCCTGGAGCTCCAGAGAGAAAAGGCTGAACTTGACCGCGCACAGAGACAGCTCGACAAAGAGATGGAGATGCTCAACACACACACTAAAGCACGCACGGAGATGGACATGCTGAAAAAGGACAAGGTAGTGTGCAACCTAGGTTCACTGGACAGAAACTGGTGTTCAACCTCTCTGGCATCAGACTTCAGCCTCTCACATTATAATAATAAATAATAGTGCTAAAAACTAATATTTTTTTATTAAAAAAAATAGAAACACACATTGCTCTACTATACTATTGCTTCTTCTCTCTAAGTAAAACGGATTTACCCTTGCTGGTGTTAATATAACCCTGTGTGCATCACACTACTCTCTCTGCTTTTCCTCTTCATCTTTCCCCTTGTTCCTTAACTGCTCTTGTCATCTTCCCTTTCTTTGTTGGGTCTGCTTTCATCTTTTCTCTTTCGTTAATCCAGACAGAGAAGGAGGAACAGGTACGTAAGATCAAGTCTCGTCACAGCGAGGATCTGGTGTTATTGCTGGGCCACTTTCCCAACAAGAGAGAGCTGGAGGACTGGATCTATGCCAAGTCTAGGGAAATCAACAGTACAAGAGACAGACTTGCCAAACTCAAGTTAGCAAGATTAAATTTACATTCAAGCTCACTTATGGGAACAGAAATTTTGGAGAAAAAATCACCTTCTGTGGCACTCACTAGTTTTATGTCATGATTTTCATTATCCTCAGTAAGGACCTGGCATCAAGTGAGCAGAATAAAAGCCACATTACTGCTGAGGTACGGAAGAAGGAGCAGCAGTTAGCCAATGATGAAGAGAAGTTCTTCAATGTGTGTGGCAGTCAGGATCTGGAGCAGGACCTGAGCAAACTGCAAGAAGATCTGGAGAAGGTCTCCAAACAAAGAGGTGAATGCTCCAAAATAGAAATTAGAAGGAGCTTCTTGGTGTAGACTGTAAAAGTAGTCCAGTGTTCAATAGGGGTGTGGAAAATAATAGATTTTTGGATGCGTCGCGATGCGGATGATTATGAATGGATTCACAAATGTCAATACGATTATCTAGAGGTTAATTCATAGTGTAATGTTGATGGAACGAAAAAGGTGGAACTCGGAAATGCAGAAGTGCAGCTCCGGACTGTCTGTCCGGAGCTGTTGATTGAGTGACTGCCACAACTAAACTTTCACGTGATCAATAGAATCAATGCCCGCACACTGTGCAGCACGGTAGCGCTTAGCTTGCGTCCTCATTCTTCAGAGGACCGCTACGTGACAGGCAGCAGTAGGTGACGGTGAAAGCGAGTGGGGCAGAGGAAAATATGAGCACTGCGTTTCAGTCTGGCTGTAATTAAAGTCTGTAGCTTTCCAAATTCAGACTGTGGTCTGGAAGCTGAGCAGGACTTGATTTGGCTGTTAGTTCATATTCATTTGTTGTCATTCATCCACATATCGAGTACACAAACGAGCGAAATGCTGTTTCTCAAGGCCCATGGTGCTCAACACAAGATTACAATAATCAACTTGCAAGACAACATGAAACTACACTAGATGAGACAAAAAAAAAAAAATATAGCAGCAGCAGAGGTTAGTAATAATGCTGTAATAGTGTAATAATGCTATGCAATGTTAGCTACATTTATATGAAGTAACATTAAATATCTGCATTTCATTACTAACTGCTTGTTTGAATTGTTACAAATACTTTGCTTTAAAAGTACCAAGTAGTTGCTCAGTGAGAATAATACATCTTTATCCTATTCATTTTACAACCGCATCGTGGCCCTCATAATCATAATGAGGTGCCTAGAAATTCCCATCCTTGAGGTTATGCATTGTGATGCATTGAGGTATCGAATTGAATTGTTGACCTGATAATTGTAATCGAATCGTGAGACCAGTGAAGATGCACACTAGGGTTGGGCGATGTCTACAAAATTTCCATCGGACGATGTCTGCAATGAGACATCGGGATGGACGATGTGATCGGATTCACGGGCACGCACGCGCGGGGGGGGGCAGCAGTCGTCTGATGTGCATGTGTTCTCGCACAAATTGGTTGACTATTACATTACAAGTCGTGGTTGCAGTGGATATTTTACGCACAGACCAGGTAAAGCAACAGTTAGATTCAGTTGTTGGATAGGCTACGTGATTACGTGCGGCTCACCTGCTGCCGTGATAATGGATCGCGGGTGGAAATATAACATATAATATATATATAAAAAAGTTCTCAGTCTGTTAGGCGACTTTATAAAACATACTGCTGATGGAGAAAGTGGAGCAGATGGGGGAGTGAGACAGAGAGGCGGGGCAAGCTGGGGTGTTTACCTGAGGTGTAGGTGTGTGGGAGTGTTTCAGAGTGTGGGGAGAAGAGAATTCCGAGGCAGGTGCAAAGCATACTTAAAAACAACAATAAGAATGTTCGTGGTCATTAAAACCTGCTTTCACAGGGTGGTATAATGTGAAAATTTGAGGGGTTTTTTGCTGCAAGGCAGGGGTTTTACAATCACGATGCCGGCTCAACGTTGAATGCCGATGGACGATGGCATCGTCTATAGGTCCAACCCTAATGCACACATCTACTGTTCGAGTTCAAGCAGTTGAAGTTATGTATGTGCTCACTTACATTTGTTCTCTCTCCCTCCACCTGTGTTTTTATAGCCATGCTCGCTGGAGCTACAGCAGTGTACACCCAGTTCATCAGCCAACTGACAGAGGAGAGAGAGCCCTGCTGCCCTGTGTGCCAGCGGACATTCCCCTCAGAGTCTGATCTGCAGGAGGTTATCAATGACATGCAGTCCAAACTCCGCCTGGTGCCAGATAAGCTAAAAAACACAGAGCAGGACCTGAAGAGGAAGGAGAAGAAGAAGGATGACATGATGAGTCTTAGACCTGTCAGGTATTTACATTTACATTTATTCATTTAGCTGACGCTTTTATCCAAAGCCACTTAAAATTGCTATACATGTCAGAGGTCGCACGCCTCTGGAGCAACTAGGGGTTAAGTGTCTTGCTCAGGGACACAATTGTGGATGGGTCACAGTGCGGGATTGAACCCGGGTCTCTCACACCAAAAGCATAGTCTTATCCATTATGTCATCGCCACCCCCCTAGGTGTGGAGAAACCTGCAGTATAATCATTTTTTATGTACTATCAAATAGACCTGCAACTAAAAATGTCAGTGTGCTTCGAACAAAGTGCATGTTGGATTGCTAATAGTAGAGTAATTTTCCAAATCCGACAAGCGCATTCACTTCACGCAGCCATTGGCCTGGTGTGGTGACAAAATATATAGGATGTTAGATTATACCTTTTATGGAGAAACCGTCTAAAATGTATGCAGTTATTGTAGGTATTTTCACTCTGAGTGTAGCCATTCACTCTCACAGTTGTACTTAAAGGCCTCAGACTAAAAACAAGTATCAGGTTGGCACTACCTCAAGGAAGCAGAGTTATTATATAAAGCACAAGTTAAAACCAGCACCCTCTTAGGAAGGCTCGGACATGTCATTTGCTGCGTCCATAACAACATTTACACATAAATCCGTTTGAGAGTCTTGCACTAGGGTACATGAATTACCCATGACCAAGACAATTTAAAAGTAAACTAAAATTGTCAAAACAAATCCCTGATGTTGACTCGCTTGTCACACTGAAAATAGATGTACAATTCTGTGTTCATTCAAGCAGTATGGCATGTAGAGAAAGGGGGGATGAATTCTCACCATCCCACTGGGGCTGTGTACCACACGATTATTATTCTGAATTTGATTCATGGAAATGAACATGAAGGACAAACACTAAATCTTTGTTTGTCATCTAAAAATGTCTGTTACTGCAGGACAATGCAGATCTTATTTTCATGGTTTTATGCTAAATAGATAATCTGTGTATTTTGTGATTTGCCTCTTTACCCCATTCACACTTATGTGAGTGTGCACACTTATTTGTGTAGAGCACAAATCTTGTATAATTCAATTGGTGTGTGTTTCTCAATTAAGAGCATAAAAATTAACTTCTTGTCCTTTCTCTGCTTTGTGTGTTTTAATAGAGTTGAGCACAGGTTTTATGACTTGTGCCCCACTAGATGGAGCTAGAATCTCATATTTTATCTCTTGACCTCTCCACTGGTTTTTCATGACCTGAGCAGTAACAGTCATTTCCAAGGTTAAGAATGAACCTTAAATACCTTAAAGATAGTTTTAGGTGTACCCTCTGGACAGCCAATCCTACATACTTCACAAATTATGTGGCTTAAAGTTAAGGGCAACTGAAAGTCGAGTTGCCCTTAACTTTAACCCTCCTTGTACCCAGATGACTGAGAATCTTCACAGGTTATCTGTGTGTGTTAAAACATGAGCTTTCATCCATCAACAGGAGGCCTCAAACAAAACTGTTCCCTAAATCACTGCAGGGAGACAAAGATAAGAGAATGTTGGATAATAGTATCTAAATAAATGTAACATACACCTCCTTCTTCTCTCTTTCATGCTTCCCAGGCAGTCCATTGTACAGCTTCAGGAAAAGGAGTTGCCTGAGTTGAGAAACCGCCTGCAGACTGTGAACAGGGAAATCGAGAGGCTAAAGGGCGATGTGGAGGAGCAGGAGACTCTGCTTGGTACCCTGATGTCAGAGGAGGAAACAGCCAAGGCCTGCCTGCAGGATATATCTCTCATGGACAGATACCTGGTACCCTTCTCCTGCTTGTTTCACTACTAACTCATTGCAAATTTCTGGAAATTGATATACACCCCTTCTCCCCTGTCTTTCTTCACCTTACTGTATTTGTTTTCTTTCCAGATGGACCTTAAAGAGGTGGAGAGGAAAATAGCTCAGCATGCAACCAAACTCCAGGGAGTAGACCTAACCAGAACCATCCAGCAAGTCAGCCAGGAGAAACAGGAAACCCAATACAGGCTAGACACCAGTAAGATTTCATCATACACCCACTTAGAGGGAAATTCCGTTTTCTTACAGTCTGGGTCTTATGTTGCAGTTTTTCCATGACTGTTGTTTTACTCATTTTTACTTTGATTGCTGAGATATGGGGCCAAAGTTATCAGACAGCTTAACAATGCAGTACACAAAGCAACAGAAGATCACCTTAATTATCATAACTCTAAATTTTGAAGTAAGAATGAAAGTG
Organism: Micropterus dolomieu; assembly: GCF_021292245.1. NCBI lineage: Eukaryota > Metazoa > Chordata > Actinopteri > Centrarchiformes > Centrarchidae > Micropterus > Micropterus dolomieu. The sequence continues at coordinate 16,887,095 of NC_060172.1, read as the reverse complement.
AACGCCCAAAACGTATCTATTACATTTATATTTATTCATTTAGCTGACGCTTGTATCCAAAGCGACTTACAATTGCTATATACGTCAGAGGTCGCACGCCTCTGGAGAAACTAGGGGTTAAGTGCTTGCTCAGGGACACATTGGTGCATGGGTCACAGTGGGGAGTTGAACTCGGGTTTCTCACACCAAAGGCAGGCATCTTATCCATTGTGCCATCACCACCCCATTATAATCATCTCTTCTTATCAATCAAAGTCAAAGATAATCAAAGAGGTGTAAATAATCAGGTTAAAGTGAACTTGTTTCAAAGCAGTGTCAAGCCACATAATCATAAACCCCATTAAGTTAAATTTTATAACCGGAAGTTTAAAAAAATTACTTACTAATAGCGAACAAATCGAGTCAAATGACACCTCCATGGCTCTGTGTAAATCAATGCCAGCTCTTGGTTGGCCTTCACCAACACTCTCCTGGTGTTTAGTTTCTTGGTATTGTTTTAATACCAAGAAAAGGGGGTTATAAGGTGTAATATTTACAAAATATAGGCCTACAGCTTGCACTAACTTAAGTGCTTTTAACATATACTTTACTTGGGCGGGCCGGACATGTATAGCTGCACCTGCCAAAGTATATTTAGTAAACCACTTTAGCATTTTGCAGAGAAATGGTGAGGGAGTGGTCATCTGGTATTACGTTAATGGACAAGCAGGAAATGTTACATTACGGAGCGACAGTAAACACACCACTGCAGATGTCACTCACTAACGTTAAGTTTCAGTTTTGATCCACATGCGGCGCACTTGAAAACTGAATCACAGGTGAATTTATTAAACAAGGCGACTTAATGAAATGTACTGCTGATGGAGAAAGTCAGCTTAGACACCTACGGCATGTTTGCTGTGAGAGACCAGAGGTGCAGACTAGGTATTTGTGAGTGTGGGGAGAAGAGCAGAGGAGCAGATTCAAGTAAATAAACACTAAACTATAAGGTGGAAAATGACCTACACTAACCTACTGTTAATACAAATAGCCTACAATATACACCGCTACCGAGCCCAGCCGCCGCCACGGTTGCTCTGTCTTAATGAGAGCTCAACAGTCCAATGAGCGGGTGTGTCGCGGTTCTGTCTCTCGGATCCGCGAGACGAGATCAAGGACTTTTGTGTCGCAATTTTGGTCTTTCTTTATAAAAAAAACTTTAGATACAAATACATGTAAGCCCTTGATGAATTGTTGGTTTCCATTTCAATGAATAGACTTTTTTTTTACTCCACTTGCCTCATTGTCCACAAAATAACACATAATAAAGCATTCCCTGATTATATGTGACAAAACAATCTAGGAGCACTCAGAGCTGTCAGTGGTCTTTGTGTTATAGATTTTGTGCTCTCCATTCAACGAGTGGAGCTGAATGCAGAGCACAGTGACAAATTTCAAAGTCCATTTTGTAGACAATAGGTTCAGAATTGGAGGAATTGTGTTTGTCCTATCTTCTCAGGCACCATCACTTTTTTACCATTTAGATGCTTACGTCATTAAATCCACAATTAATTTAACAGCAAATTGTATGCTTTGGAAAACATCTGCTCTTAAGATCAGTTGTTGGTCCCCAGCGGTTTATGCACATCTGCACATGCAGTGCAGTGTTGACTTCATCAGGAGTCCGATGGAAGAGGGAATGGTGTTGAAGCAATTGTAAGATTTTTCTGTCTCCGTCCCTGCCTGCTTGTGTCCTTGCAGCCTCCAGTAAGACAGAGCTGAAACGTAAGCTGATCCAGGACCAGCAGGATCAGATTCAGACGCTGAAAAGTGCTGTGAATGAGAAGAGAGCAGAGAAACTCCAGCTGAGCAGTGATATGCAGAAACAGCAGCAGCTGGAGGAGCAGTGTGTGGAGTTCACCACTGAAATACAGGCCTTAACCAGAGAAATCAGGGTACATTTTAAAGTTTTTGTTTATGTAAGCTAAATTCTTGTAAGATGCTGATGTTGAGGATACACAATGTTTTGTAGTGGTTGCACTTTTCATGTTTTGAAGTTCAAGTTCACCCTCTAGATGTGTTAATGAGAATTGCAATGCACATTTTGCACATCATATTTGCACAGACATTACATATACATCCAGTATCATTTTTGAATAATATCAATGTGGGGCACCGTATTAATTTACTTTAATTTACACCTCTCAGTTGATCGGTTTCTATTTGAAGTTATTGTTTGCTGTTTCTTTTTTTCTATTTGGCAAGACTAGATGGGGGAAAAAATGTCTGTGCTATTGAAACATGTAACATTATCCCTTTTCCTCTGACTTTGTGTCCAACCAGGAAGCGAAGGAACAGCTGTCCCCTTTATCTTCTGCTCTGGAGAAGCTGCAACAGGAGAAGCAGGAGCTGGTGGAACGCAAGAGGCAGAGGCAGGAAGAGGGGCAGGAGAAGGTGGACACATTCTCACTTTTATCTCCCTTTCTCTGTTCTCTTTCTCTGTACTGAAAACTCTGCAGAAATTCACCAACAACACACGTTTTATTAGACAAAGGAGATTATATCCTCCTCTTTGCATTCTCTTTCCTCTTTTGGTGAACAAGAGCAGGAGTTTCTTTTCCCCTACATTTTACCACAGGATATATTTTAATAGTGAAACAATAATATTCAACAGTGAGTCAGCATTATATTAAAAAGACTGGACAGTTATAAAAAATACCTACTGTTTTGGCTTTATAGTTACTACTAACATGATATCAGCCAAGTCACATTTCCTGAGAATGACAGAAGTAAGGTTATGAGTGTACAACAAATTAGGCAACACAAAAAAGGCTAATGATGGACTAAAAGCATTTTTAAACTTTGTCTGCTATAATCCTAATCTAATCACACTTTGTCACTGACAGATCAATGCCATTAACGAGAGAGTGAAGGTGATCACCACCTTGGAAAGAGACATTACCAAATACGTTGATGACAGCAAAGACGAATACAAAGAGGTAACATGTTTTCCATTATCATACCATCCTCCGTGGGTCATTTTGTGATGGACAGTACATATATATCGTTATCGTGAAAGGTAAATGTGTGTTGTCTTCATTCACACTCTGAAAACACAGCTTTGATCATGTTGTCATTGTTTTCTTTGGTATCAGATGTAGAATCTTGGCTATAATTGTGTTGGGTAATTTATTTTTGAAAGTATTGAACAACTTGTCTGTTGTTGCAGCAAAAAGAGTCTGAGCTTCAGGAAACCAACACTCAGCTCCATGAGGCTGAGAAGTCTAAAGAGAAGATCAACAAAGAGATGGGAAACATCCGCCAGGACATAGACACTCAAAAGGTACAGCCAGCTGGGTCATTGTCTTCATCATGTTTCTGCCTCTTTTCTTCTGGTTTTTAAATAAATTTGTAAGTTCATGCCACCATTCTGCCGGTTGGGGCCAATAAAGCCTTAGTTATTAATTTTAACAGTGTTGCATCCAGTTTTGAATCTATTAAGTAATCCAGCAGTAAACAATGTGCTGTAAAACACCCATATGAGTCTGGGTATCTGGCACAACTTCACCTACTTACAAGTTGCATGGAGAAGGGAAGAAGTCTGACGGGGTAAAAACTTCATGCTTTAAACATTAAAAAGAACTTTATTGACGGCCAGCCGTTTGGCTTGTGGCCTTTATCAGTGTTGACCATGAACACCTACCCAGCTCGTCCACTCTGATTACTGTGCAAACCACTTTGTCCTTAGCCATTTAGTCACATCACAGTATACAAGTCAGTCGTGCACTGAGGGGAACCTGTAAGGACATGGCACTCTAGTTGCACAACACTTTGGTTAGTAGTTAATATGTTTTTAACTTGTTTATATTTTTTAGGTCCGGGAGCGCTGGTTGCAGGACAACCTCACCTTGAGGAAGCGTGTTAAGGAGTTGAAGGAGGTTGTGGCAAAACGCGAGGCTCTTTTGAAAGACATGGGCAACATGCAAGTTTTGGAGCTACGCCAGTAAGAACACTACACAGTTATAAATCGTTCGTAAGTCCCGTAGATTGATGAAGTTATAAAAGAGAACCAAGCTGCACAGAAGCTTGCGGTGTGTGAAGGTTACTCATAGTCAGGCTGGTAAAATTACTAGAAGTTAGCCACTGTGTTTTCTCCTCACCGCTTTCTGTGTTTGTCCAGAGAACGGCGTGATGCGGAATGCAAGTTCGAAGACTTAAAGAAGAACCGCAGTATTGCACTGGGTCGTAAGAAAGGCTTTGAGGAGGAGATACTGCATTACAGGTGAGACATGCAGATCAACTGGCTTTATGCAGAACAGAGAGCCTAAATTAATTCAGCTGAGATGTTTATTATTACTCCAATTTAGTTTCTAAGGCTGACCAGTGTCACTATTAATGAATCCTGCTTTTATGCCATGTTTTATTGTATGAACTTGCTCTTTGAATTAACCGTTTGCAGAAAAGAGCTGCGAGAAGATCAGTATGACAAAGCTGATGAGCTCTACAAAAACAAGATGATCACAATGAGGACCACCGAGCTGGTCATTAAAGACCTGGATCTTTACTACAAGGCCCTTGATCAGTAAGTGTTGCCCTAACATGTACACACAAAAACTTACATGGGGGGTCGCTACTTAATGAATGAGCGTTGCTACTAAAATTTCACACAAACTGTCAATGATTTTCAATACGGTAACACTGGCAAGCTTCCTCTCCTCATTCTTCAAAGTACATCTATGACAGGTGCTGTTATAAGAGCAGGAAGTTAGGTCTTATAAGGGCAGTGCGGAATGTGTGGGCGAGCGAATGTGAGAGAGAGCGGTTCAGAAAGTAATGGCAAAAAGTTAGCAGAGGAAAAGATTAACATTAAGTTGTCAGGTTACAGCTCTGTCCTGTACACATACTGTGCATCTTGATAGTTTAATTAAATTTATAAAAATGGACAGTGGTGACAATGTGGAAACTGAGGTTAGTAAAGCAAAGCAGGGACTAGTCCTTTTAAGCTAATGAGGTTGGCTTTTAATGTATAAATGAAATGCTTGGTAATTATACAGAAGGGAGGTCTATTTTTAATTTCTACAAATGTAAAAAGCAAATAAATAAGTAAATTAAATTAAGACACAAAAGGCAAACATGAACAATTGTATCTTTAATGATTCTGAGGTCATATTAACAGGAGTTCCCCTGCCATTATAAGGTTTAGGTGGTGAGGCTTAAAACAGCTTGCGTGTTGTGCCATGAGTGTAAACTCGTTGAGGAGAGCATCAAAACTAACAAGATGACGTTTCCCACATCTAATGGTTATAGTTCCTACCCAGTATACTTCTTTTGCAAGTTTAGCTTTTGGGGTGTAGTTTATTCAATATCTGCTCTAGGTTTTCCAACTTATTATTCACAGATGTGGTAATAATAATTGTGCAAAATGATGCAAAATTGCATATTTCTTTATTAACCAACAAACACAAAAACATTAATTTGATTAATCATTTAATTAAGACATCCAGAATTGTGATATGCCAACTGGAAATGACCAGTACCTTTTATATTAACATCAAAAATAATATCTTCTGGTCATTATGATATTTAGTCCTACAAATATCAGTGGATGGGTACTGGTAGAAGCAAATGTCAGAGGCCTTTTCTCAGCCTGGATGTATGTACAGGATGTATGTACGTATACAGTGACACAAACTGAAACCGTTCTATATGAATGATTTCTGTTACAATATGAGCAATATCTTATACGCACAGGAAATAGTAACCATTACATTAAACAACAGCAGACAATACTGTATGTTTTTTTTGTATTAGAGTAGTTAATTTGTCTTAAAACATACTTAAAACCTTTTCACATCTTACAGTAGGTTTTAGAGGGTCCCCTAAAGCCTTTGTACAATCGATAGCTAACTAGTATTTAACTACATTACATTATTTATTTTTCTTTTCACTTTCTTAATCTTCTAAATGCACACTGGTGGAGTTACTACAATAGTACAATACCATAAATCCACAAATACATTGCCTCCACCATGGTGGGAATGTGTAGAAGAGCCAAGAACAATGCTGGGAAGAAAAAAGTAACAAATATTAATTGAACAAATAAATTGAAAAGAAAATACTACAATAACATCTACAGTGCATTCATTTATTTTTTATGAAAGGCCCTTAGTGTTTATGTACTGTAGCTAGTAGTGTTGGTAAGATTTAGTTTCAACATTAGTGCATCATTTGTAACCCATTAAAGAGACTGTCGTCTTCCTTATCAGGCCCTTTGAAGTTCATCAAGTCGGGTCATCGATTCCACCAGAGAGTTTTTAGGTTGTTAGCTGAGAGTTAGCTGCCTCATGGTGGGAAAACTGAGTTTGAAGAGTGATGTTAATTATCTTGTAACTCCTCCAGGCAGTAGCATTGAGGGCTTCAGAAATATATCTGCTGAAAGTTCCACAGTTAAGCAAAGTCACAGTGTTGCAGTGGTTAACACTTTCACCTCACAGCAAGGTTCTAGATTTAAGCCACTTTCTTAGTGTGTGAAGTTAATGTTGCTTCAAGCAACTGCAGTGCAGAGCTGTCAACAGCAGTGTTAACTTGCTAACTTATCTCAATTAGATATCATCAGTTAGAAATAACACACAGGCCTGTAGCTTGAAAATAATCTCAATGTCCTACATGGATTGGGAAAATGATTGTAATTGAAATTGGATATTTCCCTCAAATCATTCAGACCTGCTAAATTTCACGACAACTCGGAGCAGCCTACAAAGTTTGATTACCTTCTTTTGATCAAGTGCTCCTCTGGAACAAAATCAGACTCACCAAGTACATGTGGACAAGGAATTTATTTTGGTCCACATGTAAGTACAGCAAAATAAAAACATATGAGAACAGAAAAGGAATAGCATTAGGTAAGTTAAGATCGGATTCAAAAGTGTGAAATAAAACCAAATACCTATGAGCATTATTTGTTATACACATATGCAAAAACCAATACATGCAACTAAGTTTACAGAGAGATGTTCTGTTTAATGTGTTAAATGTAAGCAGCCAGAAAGAGTTCTGTTTTCTTCTTTTGCAACATCAAAGCAAAACACTGACGACATTTGTGGCAAGGGAATTACATGTTTCTGCATCAGTTGAATTTCCTTTGTGTAGGTGGATAAGTCTATGCAGTAAGACACGTCAGCAGTCATAAGTTTTAACTTTCTATTTTTTTCTCATCATCATGCTCTAGAAAGTGCAAATATATGATGACCATGCAAAGTGTGTAGATGGAGCGTAGTGCTTCTCCAGTCTACATTTGAATGCATTTTATATGAATGATGGATTAGCACACGCAGATAGCAGGGATTATCAGAGCTACAGAGAGAGCTGGAGGGGAGTTAAAAGGTGCAGCTCCCCAACACCCAGTTAACAAATGACTGTGAGGTTACACCTCACGGCCCAAAAAGAACAACAAACGCACATGTGTTCATTTACAGCTGAGGGCTGCGGCTTACTTTGGCTAGCCTTCAACTCAGCAATCAATCATGATTTCAGTTAATTGCTAAAGTTGCTTTTACAGTTACCTTGTCTGTGGCAGAACACCGGCTGCTTTTTGTTCAGGTGCCGCCGTGCTGTTGCCGAGGCGACATAAGTTTCGTTTTACGGTGGACGGCCGGTGACATTACAGAGTTGTTGTTTTCTTTAGCTTGAAATAATCCCATACTTTAGACACTTTCTTTTGTCCCTCGCTATTTTCTCTCTCTTCCTCCACTTTGCAAACAGCTCCATCATAATCACGTCGTGTTCACAGCGTAAGCGCGATGTGCGACAGTAGTCATTGTCCCTGCGAAACACTGTGCTGTATCGTTACATGGATTAAACGAAACGCAAAGAATTTGTGTCCATGCATTTTATTAATCGATTTTATCGATTTAATTGATGAATCGTTTCAGCCCTAAAATATTGCGATATATTGCGAGTTATTACCTTTTTTCCAACTTCAAATTGTGTCCCTAAAGGAAAACTGTTTTTCTATTGGACTGAAAAAGCAACTGATTTTATTATTATAGTATCAAAAAGTTAAATTCGCATGTACAATTTATATAATAAAAGATCGATACTTGTATCGCCACGGAAAATATCGCGATGCTATGCTGTATCAGTTTTTTCCCCCACCTCTGCTATTTGTCGTTGAATGAATTGTTTTCACTGAGAAAATATCAGCATATTAATCGATACAGAAAATGTTTAGTTGCAGCCCTAATTCAGTTAGATTAAGATACTTTATTATTATTCTTTGATCACTTCATATTTTCAACATTCACATTGGTTATACATAAGTGTTTTTCCAAAGGATTCAGCAAATAATCTATGGAATACAACTGATACCCAATTATTAAGTGTGAAAATTCACTTTATATGCCTTTAGAAATGTTTCAAGAATATAAATCCACCCCAATGCTATGCCAGTCTTACGAGCACAAAACTTACCACAAAATATCAGGTTTGTTTCCTAGAAATACAGCCGCATTATTGGCATCAGCATCATTGCAGTGTGGCATCAGGTTTGCATGTACATGGTTGATTTTTGTGATAAAAATTGATAAAAAATTATCAGCAGGGTAGCAATGCACAACCAGGCACATTTTAAAATTTTGAACTGCGAAGGAGGCGATCACAACAAAATTTTATTGCAAATCATCTTTGTTTGTATAGCACTTTTCTAACAAGTAACACAAAGTGCTTTATGCTATAAAAACTAAGACAATGACAATATTAGCACCATAGGTTACTTTTTCACAAGGTCATGAATCAGTGCTCATTATGCTTTTGCAGTGGACTATTCTTTCCATCGAATCCTTATAGAGAAGATCCACTGTAATTAAGATCAACATGGGGAGAAAACATTTTCAATGTTTTGAATATATGGATAAATATGACAGAGACGTGAAGAAGAATGAAAGACAGAAGTGAGCCTCTGTAAGGAAGTCTGAGCTCACCGTCTTAGATACCATCTGAGAAGAGAGCAGAAGCATCATTTGCTCAAATGTGTGGGTTAGTTAAGGCATCAGTGTCTGCACTTTTATCAAGATTGAAAGCAGGCCATAGCAGCCTTCCAGCAGACCATACGTTTCAGGTCACAGTTTCAGTCTGAATACACAGAAAATGGTTTTATGGTGAGATGCTTTGATTTGGTAGTGCAAAATGAAACTTCCTCTGTCACTTTGCAACAGATTGTTGTATGTGCATATTAGACTCCGGAGACTGTGACTGTTGTAAAATGACTTTGAGAAAATAAATATCATATTCATTTCAGCGAGAAATCTTTTGATACATCAACTTTACAGATATTCATGTATTCCACATGATACTGAAATAGAATTGATGTTAAAATTGACGCTCAAGGAAGTTTAGGAAATTGAAAGGATCTTGAAGTAAGCTACCAGGTTATTGGGTAATGGATACAGAACAGTCAATGTAGGTGTGTGAACCAAATCCTTGCACTCGCCCATTTTTCCTGCTTCTAACATTTCAACTTTGAGGACAAAATGTTCACTTTCTGCCTTACATATCCCATCCCACATAGTATTGAGATAATCAGTGTTATTCACTTCACCTGGCAGTGGTCATAATGTTATGGCTGATCAGTGTACAGTTCTTAGAAAGAGAATTTGGCAGGTCAGACTTAAAACAAAAAATCTGAAATTGGAATTATCCAAGAAAATTACAATCAGTGCATTATTTAATGTTACGGTTTCAAAACATTGGACTGCCATCTGTTTTTTCTTCTTCAGTGAACTTCATTGAACGTATGTCTGATACTGTATGTAATGTGGTGGACACCCCCCCCCCCCCCCCCCGTCATTCTTAAACACAAATTGGCAACCCTGGCATGGCCCACATCACTTCACTTGTTTCCTTCTCATATTTGGGCATAAAAACCTTCCATTACTGTTGAAAGAATATCAAGCTCTACTCCCTCTCTTTTCTTTCTTTCTTTGTTCATCGTTCGTCTATTTGCCCACCATATATGGGCTTCAGAAGAAATGCTGCTGATAATACTGTTATCACTCTGGTGTTATCAGACCACATTAAGATAGATTATAGACAAAATGCTTCTTGGTATGCCGGAAAGCAACACACAGTTGGCTGCCTTCCTATGTTTTATATCAACATATATCTCTGTCTTGTGTAAATAATTAATTGATTTAGTAAATTTTAAAAAATGCTCTTGCTAACATTTTATAACCAAGTCATCAAAATTGGCCTTATTGTTGGAAGTCAGTCAGGTCATAGTGTGCATCAGCAAACTTGTGTAACCTTCATCCATCTGTGTCAGTTTGAGTTCAAACAACTTCCCTTTATGTATCCATGCTAGTATGCACACTATGGTGTGGTTGCAATTTTGAACCAGCCCAGAGATTACATGGTAGAATTATTTCTCACATTACAACAGGTTGTAAAGTAAAATTGAGTTTGTAACTCCCTCCTGCTACGTAGCTGACAATATACAGTAAAAAAGATATACACCTGGTCCAGCATCAGGTCATGCATCTGTGCTCCTCTTTTCATCTGGGATACCAAGCAGAAATACAATTACACAGTTATATCCTGTTGTTTCATTGCACATGTTTCAATCTATTGAACCAAGACACAAGTGACTTTTTTTTTGAAGCAGAAGTGCTCATTGTAAACTGTAGGAAAGTAAAGGCAGCTATACATTAGCAGGGTCCAAAATTAACGTTTTGCCTCATCTGCCAATGGCAGGTAAACTGAGAAAATTTACTAGCGAAACAATATTTTGTACTGGCCATAAAACGGCGTCATACATACTTTTTAGTATGCAAAGTCATCTTAAGCATCACCTTAAATAGAATTTTTGAATAGATAACATCAGATTTAAAACTTTTATACTGAACCTTTTTTATTAAAAAAAAACTGTCAAACAATTGCATTGTTGCATTTCAGTTCATTCTGTTCCATCATCACCAGACATGTTTTTGCCACCCCTGTTCTCAAAACCCTGCTCACTAAGATCACTGCGCCAGTAAGTAGGGAAGGGAAATACTGACCAGTGTGACAGAGTCATCACCACTAGAAGGAACAGCCACAGGGATGCTGGTAGTCAGCACTAACCAGCCATTAGCTGATGCTGTCAGACTCTCTGTGTCTGTGCTAGAAACAGAGGGTCCACTGGCACTTTGACTAGAAGTACGTTCATAGCCCTTTGTAAAAGTTTGTGTGGTACCTGTGTTGAATTAGAGGCTTAGAGAGGCTGAGGGGCTCTGTGCGGTGATTCTAAACTATGGACCGGTTACGTGCCTGGTGACCCCAATTTTTCATAAATTTTAACCGCATTTGGCGGGTGTGAATTTTGAACACTGTACATAAGCAAATACAGACACAGGAATTGCTAGCCATTTTTGGCCCCACTGTCAATTAAAAATGTTTTGTTCAGTTTGATATTCATAACTGAATGAGTGATGAGTCTGCTTCTGTTTTGAGCTTGTCACCTAACTGTCAAAACAGAAATGACGCTTTGGTAAAGTGAGAGATCCAACAAAGTCAATATCTAGGAGATGTCTAGCTTTTGGGAAGGTAGTATCTAGTCACTATTGGGGTTGTACCTTTTTGTTTGTCCCCCCCCCCCCACCCAGAACCATCATGAAATTCCACAGCATGAAGATGGATGAGATCAACAAGATTATCAGAGACCTATGGCGCAGCACTTACAGGGGTCAAGGTACATCTCGCTATTAAAAAAAATCAACAACAAAAAAACAATAATTTGTATGTAGTATTTGTATGTCCATAATTATCCTCCCTCATTTCTCCCTCTGTGTTTCACTCCCTGTTGCCCCCTCTACAGATATTGAGTACGTGGAGATCAGGTCTGATATGGACGAAAACTCGTCTGCTGGAGTGAGGCGGAGGGTTTACAACTACAGAGTAGTTATGGTGAAAGGAGACACAGCTTTGGATATGAGAGGACGCTGTAGTGCCGGTCAGAAGGTACCAGAAACTACTTTCTGTATTGGCACAATCACACAAAACCCTTGCGTGTGTGTTATAAAAATGCAATAATTTCCAGTGAATCATGATCTATACAAGTGGAGTACAAAAATAAATCCATCACAGCGGGTAGATATCTATAGTTAAGGTGGATTTTTGTTTGCATAATTCATTCCAGTTTTTGGTTTACCACATGTGCCTGTGTGTGTCTAGGTGTTGGCATCCCTGATCATCCGTCTAGCTCTGGCAGAGACCTTCTGTCTGAACTGTGGGATCCTGGCCCTGGATGAGCCCACCACCAACCTGGACCGGGACAACATTGAGTCATTGGCACACGCCCTCGTAGAGTCAGTATACACAGACAAATACAATGGTTTTCCTCTAAACTTTTAAGGTCCCTCATTGAAATTATTCATTACCAAATCCTCTGTAGCTTAGATGATCCCTGCTACCTGCGTGTGCTAATCCATTCTTTCACCCATATTCTTTGTCTTTATAATTGGTATATTTATAATAACAAACAACAGCTGTTTTCGTGTGTAGGTTCGCGTCATTTCCCGTTTCACATTTCACGTGTGTTTTATTGACAAAACGTGGTTTGGTGACTAGCTCCTGTAGTGTGTGACCCCCTGTCACCGATCAGTCATGTAGTGTGAACGCCACAATGACTTCAAGACTCCCATCACAAGACAGAAAGTTGTGTAGTGTGAATGGAACGGTCATCGGCCGACACTGAAAGTCGTGAAGTCTGCATAAGCTTTTTACCTGAAAAACCTAAAACTAACCGTAGCCTTCAAACTAAGTCTTAATTTTCAAACAGACCGTTGAAGACATGAGGATCGACCTAAATATTCTCACTCTCAAGTAGACCTGCACTTTATGAGGAAAATCTGCAATGTGCGAAAACATTGAGTATTGCGATAATGATATTTGTGATAAATAAAATAATATTAACGTGTGCATATTAGCTGCCTGGTTGTCTTTAAATTCAGAACAGGATTAGAATTAAGTATTTTAAATAAAACTAAATGTTGTTTCTAGAGCAGCAACATTAAAGTTAACAACAGCAAAGTAACTATATAACATTTCTAAAATGTCAATAAAATAAATCATGTTCCAGACATCAAAATACTGAGTAATTTAAGAAAGAATGAAAAACTCATGTTAGTATTAGTCCTTCCTCCTGACCTCCTCCTCCTTCCTGCTGCGGCTATTATTCACAGCCTGCAGGTAAAGTTGGTAGAGAAGAGGAGTTGGTCTCAGTCTGCAGATGAGTTTATTAGTGTCAAACTAAGCTCAACAATTAGACTACAAACAGACAGCTTTTTGTTTTAGTCTTGTAACAATTTGCTATTTGTTGAGCTAGCGCGTTGTGCTTGTGCAAAAGACTAAGATTAAAATATCACTTTCCACGTGTGTGCTTGTTGAACAGGTGTACTGATAAAGTATAGTTTTTACTTGTGGGGCTCGTTTGATACCGGTTTTCAGTACCCATCCCTAAATAACATTCGTTTTATTATTCAACGCATTTCAGGCAGTCTTTTGCGAGGTGTCATCGCACATGTTCATATCATGATGTACTACTTTCAAGGTAGTGAAAATATTTCTCAAACTCAGTAACGTCCTCACAAGGACAGAAGTACAAAAATACACACAGTGCAACTCTAAACTCCACATGTTGGCTCTAATTCATAAACTTCTTCACACGTCTCCAGCCTTGATTTGACTTTAAGGCCGTTATTATACTGACAAAATGTCTTGATACGTGTGAGAAGATGAAATACAAACCAGGAAGTCCAAGACAGTGTCAAACTGTTTTTACTCCTTTGGGAGCACAGCAGCAATAATTTGCTCCTCCATCTCAAAGCTTGAGTAGCATTAGCACATTGCTACAAGCTACATGCAATGTGAATGCCTGAAAATAATCTATTGGCTGACACAGTGCACAGAATCAAAAGTTGAGCTGCAAACACATTCTTTGACAGACTTCTGCAGCAAACCCCACTGTTTCATTTAAATAATAGCTTGTGTTTTTTGAGTGCTGTTGTCAGTCAGAACTTGGTAACTAATAAAGAATGAAAAGTATAAAGAATAACAAAGATTAATTACAGGCTGCTTGGTTAGCGTAGGTCACCTGACATGCCAAACACTGTTTTACTAATTGCATTACTCAGCGAACACTGTTTCATTTGGCATATTGCAGTGAGAACTATATGCATTTTATGTACTATATCTCCTTTGTGTCGCTCTCCCCAGAATCATTAAGAGTCGCTCTCGCCAGCGTAACTTCCAGCTGCTGATCATCACCCACGATGAGGACTTTGTGGAGCTGCTGGGGCGGTCCAGCTACATCGAGCACTTCTATCGCATCCGTAAGAACCAGGACCAGAACTCTGAGATCACAAAGTGCAGCATCACCTCCCTCTCATCCTATCTCCACTGACAAATGACTCTGTAAACTCTTTTGGAAATCCACAGTAATCCTTGTTTTTCATGCTTTAATTTTGGTTGGGCAGGGTCACTAATCGGTTAGTTTAAAAAGTGTAATACAATATTTCCGGTTTTTGTAGCATAATGGAAATCTACTTTCAAGTCACGCCTTATATTAACTGGTTTAAAGGTTAACTGATGTGAACAATACTAATACTACCCAAAACAAAAAGACTGTCAAATATCCATGCAGCTATATGTACCATTTTTGATCTGCAACACAGTATTACACTTATTTTATTTATCACCAGAACACAAAGGCCAAGCTCTGTTCTGTCCCTGTCTGAATCCAGTATTTCCCTAACGTATCCTGTGGTCTGTCTCTTATTTAAAGGTTGTTTGGATACATTCACAAATCAAAAACATTTAAAAAGTGACATAAGTTCAGCCTAATATAAAGCATGTTCACCTTCCATGTTACGGATCAAGACATTTCTGTATTGTCATTTTGAGATGTGCACTGGTGTTTGTAGTCTTTACACAGTGTCCAGTAGCCATGTGGTGGACAGCAGTGGCAACAGCAGGATCTGTTCTGCTTAAAAATTCAGGGCACTGTTTCAGTTTGCAGTTGGATTTCCATATTTGCTATTTGTGAGCTCAAAATATTGTGTCATTAAATTTCTTGTGAAAGACATATGCTGTTTATTTCTTTTCAATAAGTACGTGATTGCTTGTTAGAAAGGTTTTTTTTTTTTTTTTCATTTGTGTTTTCTCGATCCTATAGATACAGTTCAGAGAAAGAAATACCACGGTTTTGGTAAAATTTCTCATCAACCACAGTTTAATCAAACAAATGTCATCTCCCACACAAACTTGCTGCATTTTTTTTGTGGGAAACGCAAGTATAAATCTTGTGTTCTCAGCCAAGACCTCAGAACAAGCTGCAAGCACGACGATTGAGTGATAAATTCAAGGGCCACTTGAAATAGCGTCTTCCAGAGGTCGACATCCAACGAGCTAGTATCACGAAGATGATGATGCTTCTGCTGATTTCCACTGTGGCGATGCTGGCCAGCCCCGCTATCTCCAGTCCTACTCATCTCAAGTCTGATGTTAACCTTAACAATATGATTGACCTGGCTAAAAATTACAGTAAATCTGTCAGAGAGGTAAGATCTCACATGATGCACAACTGTTTTCTTGCTTGTTAACTTGTTTTTAATTATATTTAGTGTAATATGTTAAAACCTTTAGTAAGTAATAATCACGTTTTTTGCAGGTATTCTTTGTGGAGGATGTATCGCATCTGGTTGAAGCTGGATGTGAGGTGAGAATGTTATGTCTTCAAACATGCTTGTTTGTAGTTC
>NC_060172.1:16854335-16871247 GCF_021292245.1 Micropterus dolomieu | reverse complement strand
GTAACTGTAGAAGACAAATCACAATAGCCATTTTTCATAATTTCCCATGTATGTGATTTTTAAAAGCTAATATATTGTTGTTTATGTTCCATACAGGATACGTTTTTCTGCAAAGTGTATGATATCTTGAATAAACATGAACACTTCAAGAATACAATGGGAATGTTGGAGAAGAAGCTTGTGAGGAACTTGAAGATATTCATCGACAGCAAAATTGTAAGAATTCCCTTTTGACATCACATTTGCCAAATTAGAAGGTCAAATCTGTTTTATGAAGGTTTGGAGTACCACACACACTGTACCTTTAGGATAAAGAAAGCAAATGCAGCCACATTGTAGAGTGATAGTTGAGGAACATTAATGAAAGGTTGTGCAGTGAACCAATATTTCTTGTCTTTCAGCAAAACTGTACAGAGTTACTGGAGGGGGTGGCAAAAACAGACATCAGCAAACCAATACCCAAACTTCTGGAATCGCTCACCAAGTGTATCCAGCGCAAGAACATTAGATTGCCCTAATAAAGCACCTGCTGAATACGACCCAGACCTGCCAATCAACTGTCAGTGGATCACTTGCATCCTTGAGTGTTATTTAAAAATATATATATTTACATTTTAAAAAAGGTGACATTGATAATTACAAATAGCAAAGTATTGGCGGAGATGATTAGAGACGTTGAATGATTTGTTATAGTTTATTTTATGTAATGGTTTGTTGTTTAACATGTCAAATAAGTTGTTACTGAAATAGTTTTTCCTTTCTTGTGTTATTAACTGTTTTTATTTAGTAGTGTCTATTGTACATATTTACAGTACAACTACAAAGATTGATTTGTATTGAGTTTTCTTCAAGTGAATTAATATCTGCAGTCCCTCTGCACGGTACACAGCCAGCACAGTTCAATACTGCAAACAATGACACAATGTAATAAATACTCATTTTAGCATTTATTTACTTGTATCTGCCTGGTTAGCTGTTCATCGGCTTCATAAAGGGTCTGGACTACGGTCTGGTCTCAAACAGCTTTCCTGATAGAAAACAAAACATGGAAGTTGTTAGAACCCAGATCTGAGTACTATCAAATACATTTTATTTATTTTGGGGGTTTTTTGTCATTGTATTTCACATAAGTTATGTCTGTTTTATATTTGAATGACACATTTATTGTAATTATGTCATAAAGCATTGAAATAAGTGTAAGATCTTATTGCCCGTGAATGGAGCGTGTCTGAAAATGTTTTATGCTGTGTGGCATGCTAATCAGCATTTACAGAAAGACCCTTTTTTCACATTTATCTATATCTATTGCATTGATTTTTGATGCTGTAGTAATCTTGCCTCGTTCTTCAAACCACTTACTTGTAAATGTACTTTATTTGTCACATACACATACATGTTGCGATATTCATCCTCTGCATTTAACCCATCTCTCAAGGGAGCAGTGGGCAGCCGCTGCACAGCGCCCGGGGACCAACTCCAGATCTTATGTCAGTGTCTGGTCAGTGACACTGACTACTTGGCTACACACGCCTTTGTTGTCTTGCAATATAAAGACAAATGTGAATGCAGCTATATGTAGTTTTACCTGTAGGCTATCTATAGTACCAAAGTCATTTGTGTTTAATTTTTGGGTGTGTGCAGAGAATTGACCGATTTTTACTACTTTAAATACATACTATTTGTAGCATTGACCTCATTGTGTATTAACTGGCATTACATTTTCTTACTGTTAAATTTAACTAATTCACGATGTAAGGTTTAAATCAAGATGTTTGTAATCACTCTGAAATGAATTGCAGAATGCAAAAAAATAAAAATGTGAAACAAAGGCTAAATGTCTCTTTGAATTTGGAAACCTCTGGCTGCTAATCCAGTGGATTGTTTTTTATTTTTTTTTACTGTATAGGGTTGGGGTTAGCCACACAATAAAACTACTTTTCGATGTGTTTTATGTTTTATTCTTTGTGCAGCACATTGTAAACCCGGTTTTTAAAATGTGCTGTATGAATAAAATGGATTGTATTCGATCTGTTGGATGTGCTGGACAAACAAGTCCGATCCATGGAGGCCCCACCTTGCAATTTACAGGACTTAAAGGATCTGCTGCTGATAGCACAGCACACCTTCAGAGGTCTAGAGTTCATGCCTTGACGGGTCAGGGCTGTTTAGGCGGCAAAAGGGTGACCTACATAATACAAGCCAGGTGGTCATAATGTTGTGGCTGTTCAGTTTATATATAAAAGTGCTTCCAGTTAAATTGCTATCATTTCTGCTTTCAAACCACATTAAAATTTCTCAGCAGTAAAAGAGGTAAAAGACAAAATGCTTCTTAGTATCCAGGAAAGCAACACCCGGTCAGCTTCACCGATTTATCAGTTTTTATTGTGTCTTTATTATGTATTAGATTTAACTCGAATATACACTGTACAAATGTGCTGATGGTTCAGAGTTGGTCATGGCTGTATGTGCATCATCATACATGTTTAACGTACATCAAATTTTGTGATGGTTTTACATTTATCACAGTGTAATCATGACGATTGCCAACTGTGTGATCACCAGGAGCCTTAAATGCCTCACACTGACTGTGTGTCAGTTGGTTTGTGAAAATTTGTCTAGAAAAATACTATGGATGTGGGTGTATACCATTATCTATATCTGTTCAACCAACTAAATTATCTGCATCTGTAGATGTACTTGGAATAGGCAGGCCTTAAACCAGACATGGGCGGGACTAACTGGAAGTTGTTCATTTAAGCCTGAAATTGATATGGGTTGAAGAGAAGTTGTTATATTTAGGCTATTAAAAAAGCTATTTGCATAAGAACCTCAGAATTGAGCTTCAGGTTAATGTTTCTGTTGACAATAGTAAGAGAACTGATATGTATTATTTATTAGAAAACAAATACTGACACATTTTTCTCTGATTCGTCTACTTACAAAAAGTACATTGTCTGTACCGAAGGCGTCTTTCAGCCAAGTACCCGCTCAACCCTAGAATATACACAGTTTAGTTACAACATTGGTGATGTCATCAGAGATGATTACGGCCTAAGCGTGGTGAGTATTACCTGGCCAGTAACATTGTGTTGCATCATATGTCACTTTAAGTGAAAAAATTACAAAGAATCTGATTTGGAAATCATATAAGCCTTTAAAAAAAAAACTATTTCAGAATTGTAGCCATTCCTTTAAACTTGAACTTGTCAGCTGTAAATATTAGGATCTTTCCTTGTTTTCATGCTGGCTAAAGTGATTGTAAATTATGTAACCAGGTCTTTGAAATGGTAATTAGGGATCTAAGCAGCAAAGCTGCTGGAGCCCTATTGTTTTTGTTCTCATTCATTCATTCGTTCATTCATTCTTTCTGTCTTTCTTTCTTCTTTTTCTCTGCTTTGTGATGGTTATGTGTGTTTCAGAAAGTGTGTTGTCTTGTATGTGTGCGTACTCTCAGAATGAGTCAGTCTCCTATCTATTTTAGTTTTTCCAGGTCTGCAGAGTTAATTTACTTGTCTGGCAGGAGATGGGAAGGATTGTTTGCTTAGATGGAGTATATCCTAATCTGACATCAGTCTATTTTCCATGTATATACTTGCTGATAATTTGCCGCAGACGCCCTGGGTCATCTTTGGAAACGCTGCGCTTTATGTCAAACTCTAGCTTCTTTTGTTAATGTTTCAGCAGCACATGGTCTGTTGAAATGTGCACTCCCCTGTCACCTCAGTGACACATACCATATATCAAAGACAATAAGAATTAGTGCCTGGAAAGTAAAAATGTGGGTGTATGATAACAATTATTTTTATGCTATGATGGCATAAACGGTATTCTCAGTAGAGTAAGTTGGAAAAGATTGACAGATTATAGCAGTATTAGTTTTCAGACGAGCGCCAGAGGATGAAATCTTATCATCAGTATCTGTGTAGTCCTACAGGTCTCCAAAAGGAGACCCTCCTCTGTCAGAGGAAGTGAATGAATGAAGACTCTATGTCACTGCACTACATTAACTAATTACTGTGCAGGTGAGGATATTGATGCATAATTAGAGGCTGGTGTTGTAAAAAATGTGCAAGGGGAAATCCATCACCTTTCTGTATTTCTTGTGTCCTCTCTGCAAAGACAAGGCATTTATGGAAATGCATTGGACTTTAAATCATCCTGTTACAGTTCATACAGGTCATTTTTACAGATTTTCTTTCCCCTAGAATGGGCCGAACCATAGCCTTTTAAATGCCTCTCTTAAATTCTGTCTTTGCCTTCTTTCTCCCAACTGCCTCATGTGCACTTTTCCTGTTTACATTAGGCCTACATTACATTTAGCTGACACTTTTATCCAAAGTGACATACAATTGCTATATATGTCAAAGGTTGCACGCCTCTGGAGCAACTAGGGGTTAAGTGTCTTGTTGCAGAGCTGCAGTCTCTATTCATTCAACTTACACTGTAAATATCCAGCTAAATTGAGGCTTATTGTTGACCCTCTTCTCTCTCTCTCTCTTGCCTATCATTTACCGGTCTTGTGCAGATTTTGGGTGCTGACAATTGCATGCATGTCGCGATTCCTTGCGGGTCTATTTCAAGTAGCTGGCTACTTAAAAATGATGTAATATTCTTTGTGTGGTTAATCAACCTGATAAATTATCCGAAAGTCCCGCAAGGTGCGGACAACTCGGCACAACACCGGTGAAGCTGGGTCTCTTCAGCAAGCACTTCTCTTCTGCCACGATGCCGCACTATACACATACACGCTATGCAGGGTTGGGAGGGTTACTTTAAAAATGTAATCCGGTACAATTACTAATTACTTGCTAAAAAATGTAATCAGTAATGTAATCCAAGTACCACAAAATAAAAGTAATGTAATCTTATTACTCTGTTACTTTTGGATTACTTAAATGCCAAATAGGCAAATGAAGACAAGAGAAGTGTCAGTGATGTGTTTTCTGCTCAGTGTATTTTTAAAGAAACATAGAACAACAAAATCTCCTATTCCCAAAATCCATATTTAAATGTTTTTATATGATATGCTTTGCACTATGTCACCACTATGACAGACTATCAGATAGATAGATAGATATAGATAGATTTTCAAGGGAAATTCAAGTATCCAGTAGCATACGAAACATACATACATTAAACATACATTAAACCTATATTAAAATATAATTAAAATTAAAATAACTTATAACACAGTAGCCACAGTAAAACAGTGCAAAAACAGTAAACAGTGCAAATGGAGTGCAGATGGAAGTAAAGAGTACAGATTTTGTCTATTGTCCTCCCTGCCATGACTAGGAGCTGTTGTACAGTCTGATGGCCAGGGGGACAAAAGAGTTTTTAAGTCTGTCGGTGGAGCTGGGCTGGGACAGCAGTCTGCCACTGAACACACTCCTCTGCCGGATGAAGGTGTTGTGGAGAGGGTGGTGGGCGTTGTCCAGTATGGACAGCAGTTTGTCCAGGGTCCTTCTTTCTGCAACTGTCACTAGAGAGTCCAGCTCTGAGCCAGCTCTCCTCGCCAGTCTGTCCAGTCGACCGGCATCTCTCTTCTTGCTGATTCCTCTCCAGCAAACTACAGCATAAAAGAGGAAGCTGGCCACCACAGACTGGTAAAACATCTGCAGCAGTTTTTCGCAGATGTTGGAGGACCCCAGCCTTCTTAGGAAGTACAGACGGCTCTGCCCTTTCCTGTGGAGAGTGTCCATATTTCCTGTCCAGTCCAGCTTGTCATCCAGCTGCAGCCCCAGATATTTGTAAGTCCACATGGACCCCCTCGATGGACACAGGTTGGAGATGTGGTTTCTTCCTTCTGAAGTCCACCACCATCTCCTTGGTCTTGGAGGTGTTCAGCTGCAGATGGTTGGTCCTGCACCACCTCACGAAGTCCTCTACCAGGCTCCTGTACTCCTCCTCCTGTCCATCCTTGATGCAGCTAACTATCACAGTATCGTCTGAGTATTTCTGCATGTGGCAGAGCCCGGTGTTATACTGGAAGTCAGATGTGTACAAGGTGAAGAGGACGGGAGAGAGCACGGTCCCCTGTGGTGCTCCGGTGCTGCTGACCACAGTGTCTGACATGTGGCCCTTCAGTCTGATGTACTGTGGTCTCTCTGTGAGGTAGTCCGTAATCCATGTCACCAAGTGTGTGTCCACCCTCATCTCTGTCAGCTTGTCTCTCAGCAGGCCGGATGGTGTCGAAGGCGCTGGAGAAATCAAAAAACGCCATTCTCACAGCGCCGCTCACCTTGTCCAGATGTGAGTAGGCCCTGTGGAGCAGATAGAGGATGGCATCCTCCACGCCCACCTTCTCCTGGTATCCAAACTGCAGTGGATCTTGTGCATGGTGAACCTGGGGTCTAAGGACATGTAGCAGCAGCCGTTCAAAGGTCTTCATGATGTGTGATGTCTGTGCTACTGGTCTGAAGTCACCCGGCTCCCTGGGGTGTTTTTTCTTGGGAACCGGGATGAGACATGAAGTCTTCCAGTGCACTGGGACCCTCCCCAGCTGCAGGCTCAGGTTGAAGACATGCTGGAGTGGCTCCCACAGTTCAGCAGAACAGGCTTTAAGCATCCTTGGACACACTCTGTCCGGGCCCGCTGCTTTCCTTGGACGGAGCCTCCTCAGCGCTCTGCTCACCTGATCCGTGGTGATGGTGGTGGGGAAGGGTGTTGAACTGTCCATGTGTGTGGAGGGTTGGGGTTGTCTGCAGTCTGAGGTGGTGATGGACATGGTGGTGGCATTGGGGGAGGTGATGGTCATGGGGGTGTGAAATGGGCCATCGCTGGTGACAAACAGTGTTTTGTAGGTATTCTTGATATTATATTTAAGTTTGACATTTGGAAAACCATTTTACAATTTTGATTACTCATTCTGCACTTGTATTAATTTAGCATTCAATGAAACAATATGAAGCTGCTGAAGCAGTATTTCTGGGGCTGGGCTCCACTGATTAGGCTACTGTACAAAAACACTACTTTCTTCACTGACGGTGAAACTGGATCATATTTCATGGAGAAATATTAGAAACTTGCACGGGGAACGGGGGGAGAGTTACTGTTTATCATAGACTGTAACGTTATCGAGGTGTTTAAGTTACACGTGGTGCGGTGCCTGATTGGGAACCGTAGCCGGGAAAGCGGGCAAAGAAACCTTGCTCAGCAGCCTCCCAGTGGGACCGAACACAGCCTCAACGACCAACAGTGAATTCAGTAACTTACTGAGATGACTTACACAGAGCTTCTGTGACAGCTTTACTTTTTGCTAAACTGCTAACTGTAGACATTCTGCCTGTATCTGGGGCTGGTTCGGTCCGTTAGCCGTGCTGCTAGCGGTCCTATAAGCTTACTCAGCTCCGGGTTGCCAAGAGCCAAACACGGTAAGAAAACCACATTCGTACTGTATCCCCAGTGGTCAAACTGGTCCCTCTCGGTCTCGGAGGCTGTGCTCGGTCCTGGTCCAGCTGCGGTGTTCACTCACTGGGAGCTGGAACCAGTCCTCACAGAGTCTGCATGATGGGGTGAGGGCGTAAACACACATTCGCCGCTACTGGCGACTGTAAACGCCAATCAATGTCTGCAACATGTCCCTTGCTTTGGGTTTTTCCCATAGACTGTATATAAAAAACATACGGAGGCAAATAACACTGCGTTTTCTG
This sequence comes from Micropterus dolomieu, assembly GCF_021292245.1. Classification (NCBI taxonomy): domain Eukaryota; kingdom Metazoa; phylum Chordata; class Actinopteri; order Centrarchiformes; family Centrarchidae; genus Micropterus; species Micropterus dolomieu. The sequence goes on along the minus strand of NC_060172.1, from coordinate 16,863,595 downwards.
TTTCATGGAAACTTTCTGCTTAAAGTAACGTGTAATCCCCGATTTCACAAATGTACCTGTAATCTGATTACATCTAATTATTTCTCGGAATACAGTTACATTGTTTTGATATCCTGATTACATAACGCCGTTACATGTAATCCGTTACTCCCCAACCCTGACGCTACGCCTACACATGCGCATAGACGACCCAGGATTGTAATTTTGGATTTATTCACGCATTTTAAAAACATTTATTGAAAGTGTTTTTCTTTTCACATGTTTATTTACAGCATTAAACGGTGGAATGTATATTGTAATAGTCTGTATATTAACCTATTGGGAGAAAACTGGTAGTTCTATGTAAAATCAGACGTTAAGCACCCCCATATCGGCAAAATGGCATGATCCTCGTTTCGCCGCAAGCTTCGACTGTGAAATTGACAGTCGACATAACATTTGCATCTGCATGGAGTTTTATGTGTTTGTCTTATTATTGTTATGTGTTTTTGGTTATATTTATATTTATAAAGCTAAGGGCATAATACAATTGACTACTAGTCCTGATTCTTACTAATACAACCATATTTTGTGACCTAGAAATAGAGGATGTTTACACTTTTTAAAATCCAATTGTAGGCTAACTGACAGCATAATTATAACTGAACCTAATGTTGAACAGATGCAGACATATAAACGGATTCAACATTTATTTATTGCAATATTGTACCACTGTATATTGTACTCATTTTATTGTTTTGTAGTTTGTCATTTGAGTTATTTCCAACTTCTTGTAAACTCATAATGTTGTGTCATTAAATTACTCGTGAAACACCCATGCTATCATTTCTGGCTGACTGTCAGTAAGTGATTGCTTGTTAGAATGGTTTTGTTTCTAGTAGGCCATGGCAACTGCCCTGTATGTTGAGTTCAGAGAAACATAACTCCGTTTTGGTTAAGTTTCTCGACCACACCAAAATCAGTTAGATCTTATCTTACACATACTGACGGCATTGTCTTTCTATCGAGGGGGGAAATGTGGCAAAGGCGTGGGCACTGCAAATATAATGCTGTTCTCAGCCAAGACTGAACGACTTCTTGAAATAGCTTATTCTAAAAATCAACTAACGAGCTAGTGTCATGAAGATGAGGATGCTTCTGCTGGTATCTTCTGTGGGTCTGCTGGTCAATCCAGCTATTGTCAGTCCTCTCTACATTGACAGGTCTGATATTCAGCAAAACCTTAACAGGCTATATGACCTGGCTGAAAAATGCAGTGGGTCTCTCACTAAGGTAAGAACTTACTGATAAGCACTGATAAGAACTGTTTTCTTGCTAAATTCCATTTATCGATGCATTATGTTTTAAAAACATTTTATGTCCAAAGCTGGACCTGGAGTAGCCTACTAATTTAATTCATTATTCTGTCATGTGCAGCATAATTCCTTTGTGGAAGATGTATCGCATCTGGATGAAGGCAGATGTGAGGTGAGAAGAGTCCTACACTTTTGAAAAGTTTTTTGTTGTGGTTCATGTTCTGGGCTGTTTGGCAAAAGAAATGTAACTGTGGCAATTATAGTCGAAATTTCCCCTCTAAAACCGGTTTCTCTTACCCGAAATCTCTCTTATAGTGTACATCGGATTTTGTGTTTATAAATTGTAATACATATTTGTGACTCAAATGTTGTGCATTTACAATGATACCGACTGAATGATTTAGCCCCATAAATGACCAAATGATCATCACTATTTGTGCAGCTTGTTTATTTTATTCATATATGATGAGTTCACAGTATAACATGAAGTCAATTAAACTTCTGGGATATTAGCCTTTCCAGTAAGCAATAATGAATCAATGTCACTTGTTTTAGTGCAAATGAAAGTGACAACAGGTGCACTGGAGAGGCAACAGCAAGACAACCCCCAAACAGGTATTGTTTTGCAGGTGGTGGCCACAGGCAATTGCTCTCTCCTTTTCCTTCCTGACTAACAGTTCTCTAGTTTTGCGTTTCACTAGTGTCACTACTTGTCATTACTGGTAGAATGAGGCGGTACCTGCAGCCCATTCACGTTGCACAGGTAGTCCAGCTCCTCCAGAATGGCACATTCATACGTACCGTCTCAAGAAGGTTAGCTGGGTCTCCCAGCACAGTCTCAAGAGCATGGAGGAGATGCCAGGAGACAGGCCGTTACATGAAGAGAGCTTGACAGGAACGTAAAAGGACATCAACCCAGCAGCAGGACCAGCATCTGCTCCTTTGTGCGAGGAGGAACCGGAGGAGCACTGCCAGAGCTCTGCGAAATGACTAGCGGGCAACTGGTGTACATGTTTCTGACCAAACTGTCAGAAACAGACTCCATGAGGACCCGTCATCCTCTAGTAGGATGTGTGCTCACAGCCCAGCACTGTGGTAGCTCGATTTGCATTCACCAGAGAATTGGCAGGTCCATCATTGGTGCCCGTTCTCTTCACAAATAAGAGTAGGTTCACTCTGAGCACATGTGACAGACATGAAAGAGTCTGGAGACGTCATGGTGAACGTTACGCTGCCTGCAACATCATCCAGCATGACCAGTTTGGCAGTGGGTCAGTGATGGTCTGGGGAGGCATATTCTTGGAGGGTCGCACAGACCTCCAAGTTCTAGCCAAAGGTACCCGGACTGCTGTTAGGTATTGGGATGAGATCCTCAGAGCCATTGTCAGACCTTATAGTGCAGAGGGCCCTCAGTTCCTCCTTGTGCAAGACAATGCCCGGCCTCATGTGGCCAGAGTGTGTAGGCAGTTCCTGGATGACAAAGGCACTGCTGCCACTGGCCCTCACATTTCCAAGACCTAAATCCAATTGAGATCCTCTGGGACATTATGTCCAGGGGCTTACTGATGCCCTAATACAGGTCCGTGGGGAGATCCCCCCAGGACACCTTCCACTGTGATTTCAATTTTTTTCTCAGTTTGTGATATTAGCTTCCATTGACCGTTGTTACGTAATTTTGTTCTCAACAAATTACACAATGTACAGTAAAGATTTTGAGCTTTAAACTATTTTTGTTCTGATGCGTGATTTAAGTGTTCCCTTTATTTTTTGAGCAGTGTACTTAAGAGGACATGCACATGTATATTGTATACCAGTATATGAGATTTTTGCAGCATGTGTTTTGCTGTGGAGCCTTTGCATGGTTTCTTTTTACAAGCTAATACGTTCTTGTTTATGTTACAGGATCAGTTCTTCTGCAAAGTGCAGGTTATCTTGCTTAACCAAGAAGACTTGTGTAAAAGGGAGGACAAGGAGGTTCTTCTGAGAACCCTGCAGATGTATAATAAAGGCAGAAATGTAAGAACTTGGTCTTACATTTGTAATGTGGTCTTCTAAACATGTGGGAGAAATCTGGTACTGAGGTTAAATGTTTTTTAAAAAGAGCATCCCACTGTTTCTTTAAATAGGCGAACAATAAGAATTGGGTAAGAACATTTATGAAGGGCTAACCTGATTTTTTGTCTTTCAGGTAAATTGTGAAGAGACACTACAGGGGATATCAAGTCCAGGTTACCAGATTAGTTTATGCAGATTTTTGGATCACTTCAAGAGATGTGTCCAGCGGAGAAACTTCCGCGGGACCAAAAAATAGCAGCCCCTTAATACTACCCCGACCCAACAAGAATGCTATTTTTGCATTTTAACAAACTTATCCAACTTATTACTTATTATTAATCACACTTAAGTGGATAAGATGGACTTCCAACTTCCATGTGGTCTGGTCCAAATGCCATCTAATACCTGCTTGTTTATTACTTGTTTTTACTGTATTTAATATGATTAAATTACATTAAATATATTAGAATATATTAGAATAGAATACCACTTTATTGTCCAGCCAAGGCTGGAAAATTGTCTTTCACCAGACCTATAAAAACATCACTATACAAACATGAACATATATAAAAATACCAACATCATATCACATCAGTGCCGTACATATGACGTATGCATTGTGATCATTAATCTGATTTACAGAAAAGCACCAGACTGATCATTTCATCGATATTTATACCTATTTATGTCTTTTGATGGCAGTACTGTTTGACAGTACTGTTCTCCTCCAAGGTCTTTGTTTTTAATAAGATGCTGATTGACTGACAATTATGAGCTTTTTCACATGTGAAGATCTCGAATGCAATTAAAATTCACCATGTATAGCTAATTGTCTTAGTTTCTTGTATTTAACATGATTAACATGTTTAACTTGTAAAATGTACATTCTTCTATTATAAATGGCAAAACCTTTTCACATTTTATTGAATTTATTTCAAAATGGAGTATACCAAGAGTATTATAAATAGCCAGTGGTGAAAACAAAAATAAGAACAATAAAAGGTCAAAATGATACTTGAAATTGCGTGCACTGCCTCTAACTTGGGTGAGCAGTTGATCATTCACTTCTCAATAGCACCAGGGGGGAACCGCACAATAAAAGTATTTTGTGTACGTGTGTGCAGAAATAGCAATGCAGAAACGTTTAGAAGTTCAAATGATTGCTCAAATATTAATGGTTCTGTAAATCATTCAACCCCCAAAGAACTTCTTAAGAACCCTGTTTTCGTGTGGTGCACTCAACCAATTGGTGCCCCCCAGAAATACATTTGTGTAGATGCTCTCTGCTTGGCTGTGGTGAGCTGGTTCCTCGACTGACTGAGGAGCTCTCTGAGAGAAACATTTTTCACCACTCTTTTCCCCCTTGCCTTGGACAATGTACCCGTCACTCAGTGACTTGATGCAATGTGAGAGCTGGGGGGGGGGGGGGGGGGGGGGGGGGGGGTGCTGGTGGTGGCGGTTGGGTCTCTGTGTTGCGTTCAGCTGTGTGTATGTGCGCTGCTGAACCGTGGCTCCCTCATTACTAAATAAAGAGAATCACTCTCCTTTTCAACAATGCTTTTTATAGAACTGTTGGAATATTCCCAATACTTTGTGTAACCTTCCCTCCCATGCTTTTATTGAAGGACTTCAGAGGACAACCAAACTCTTAGATCAGTTTAACATTGTGTAATGGGAAGATAAACCCCTACGTGCTCAGTGGGTCACTACATATAGATCATAGACTGATAAGCAGTGGTGGGAGAAGTATTAAGAGGCTTTTAAGTAAAACTCGCACTGTGATGGTTAAAAACACCTAATTACAAGTAAAGCAACTCCTAAAGTACAGATGTATTATCAACAAAATATCTAAGTATTAAGATAAAACTCTGCCTCTGTCACTGTTATTATGTATTCTATAATTTCATTATTATCACTCATGCATTAACATGTAAGAAGTACTTTAATGTTGTAGCAGATCAAGATGAAGCTAACTGCACCAACTATATATGCTGATTTTTATAAATGAGAATCTATCACAATTTATAAAAACAATCATACATTTTGGATTTAAAAGATATTTCAAATACCTCATAATTCGAGACAAATGTAGATACTTTCCACCACTTCTGTTAAATGTTTGTTAAATGTATGTTTATGAGAAGGAAAACATGAACCACAAGGTCAACGTTCAAATCCCTGTGAGAACAAGCAGCTGTCCTGCTGAGGTGCCCTCAAACAGGACACTGAATCAAAATGCTTAATATAAGTTTCTTTAAAAAACATTCCTCTAAATGATACCTTTCTGCAATCATATCTTTTTGTGTAATTTGTGGAAAACCCTGACCAATACACTTTGTGAGCAGCATGATTACTATTTATAAAATGTAAGCAGTCATTTAAAGGAATCTACTTAACCAGTAGTGTCATGTGGCCTCATTAAAGGATAAAATAAGATTTGCTTTAGATATGTTCAGACCTGTTATCATGGCTACCAGTTCATATCCCATGTGGGAATGTGTGCATGTATGCAAATGAGCTTGAATCACCCCAAGGCAATATAACCTGACCCCTTACAGAACCACATCACACTGTTCTCCTACCTGATCCGGCAGGTATCATGCTGTCCACTGCAGAATACTCCCTGCATCAAAAGTGTCACAACAAGGTGCAGCAGCATGTAAAGATAAATCTCTTCAGGTGCATAAAATGCCACGCTGATCAGGATTAATACTTGTATTTAGAGTGGCTTGATAAATTTAATTTTGTTATGTTCTTCCCCTTGATCTGTACACGCAGACATACACACTCGGCACTGGCTGCCTCTGCTGCTTCTTTGTTGTGTTCCTGGTCGATTAGCCTCGGGGCTGTCTTCAGGGCCTGGGGCCAGTGGGAGCAGACGGGGGGAGGGCGGGTGGCTGCATCTGCCAGGGGACCTCCTTCAGGGGCCCCACTGTGGCATGGCTCTGTTTTCATGTCTGTCTTCAAAAGCACAGCCCTGTGAAGGGAGAAAGAGGGAAGGGAAGGCAGTTCATTGACAGTGGCGCTGCCATTGTTTTTTTCCCGTGTGCCTTCAATCAGTATACGGGTCCAGGGTGAAGGAGCACCAAGCTGCTTTTCACTTCCTTGTGTAAATGTTTTTCACCCTCAAGGCTATTACTAGATTTGTTTCCATCCGATGTAATGATTTTAATAAGCATTCTTTTCATCATTTTACTTGATCATTTGTGACACCCCTGACCTATATACTTTGTTAGCAGCAGAATTATTATTCAGAAAGTCTTAATTATTCATTGGGGTCTAATATGACTTTTTTACTCTTATTGAGAGACTGTTTTGATATTTTGTCCCTGTAGGATTTTAATAAGTTGCCACATTGGTCAATGCAATATGCTGTATGTTTCCATGTCCTAATGTAATTTTAATAGTGTGAATAGGGCCCGGCAAAATTAGTCATCAAAAGAGTGCCTACAAATCTTCTGTAGCATTCAGTCCATCACATTTTATAGGTTCTTCCCACACAATGTTGAGTTTATTTTAGTTATACAAAATAATTAGTCAGCCCACATATACAGTGTGTTGTTCTCATCTGCCACCAAGTGTTTTTTTTTTTTTATATAGTTTCTGAGGGTTGACTTGTTGGTGGGACAGTGGGTGGCAGCAATACAGCAAGGTTGTGTCTATATTTTTTGTAAATTAAAGAAACCGAAAAGCAGGCGGGGCAGATCTCGGCATGTTGTTTATTTAATAAAAAGGAGATTCCAACACTCTTTTGAGCTATACTAACATATATGCTACTTTTTTTCAGTTTCAGTGTTGCACACATTTAAAACAGGTGGAGTGAAGAGCTAATTAACTAGCTGTGTAAATGTACATGACTTTTGTTTGGATGATGTCCCTTCTGTGCAGGAGGGTGTAGCTTCCTCGTACCTCCTCTCCTCTTGGCTGTGGGTCCTCTGGGTGCTCCTGCTGTCATAGGAGTTTAGTGTCAGACTGTTCGGGCCGGCAGGGACGCACTCACCTTGACATGATCAACTTGGAAATAAATAAAGAACTAAATCCAGACAGTCAGGATGACAGACGTGCCAACCGTTAGGGATTTAGTCTTTCTTTGAACTCTTACTGCAATCCTCTCCTTTTTCTTTCTTTTCTTATCTCTTGCCCTCTTTCCATTCACATGTCATTGCTCTCTGGCTTCATCCATCCTTTGCTCCTTTCCTTCCTTCCTTCCTTCCTTCCTTCCACCAATGCATTCTTCTTCCTACCTCATTTCATCCCTTTATTTTCTTCCTTCTTCTTTTTTCTCCTTCCTATTTTACTTCCTTTATTCCTTCTGCATTTCCTGTCACATATTTGTGAGTCCCTTCTTTTTTCTTGATCATTTTCTTTTATCTCCTCTTTCTGGCTGTGACAGCTCTCCTTTTCTCTTCTGTTCTTCAACTCTTGCATCCCTCTTTTGCAATTCTTTCCTTCCTCATTTCCTCTCTCTCCCCTCTCCCTCTCTCTCTCTCAGAGAGCCACATTTTCTTGGAGAGGATTATTATGTTCACCAGACTGTATGGTGATTATATGTTCATATCATCTGAGTTTGTGTGCAGACCTGCACCCGACTAGCTAAGTGCTTTGTAGAAAAAAAAAATCACGCCACAGTGAGTTATTTCTGGCTGGGTTAATCTTATTTCTCTGGGCACTTTGATAATGGAGAGGACTTGAATAATGAATGGGGTGTGTAATACTGTTCTTCAGGCCTGCTGAATGAATTAAACAAGTGCCTATAAGTGAGTTTCTGTGAGCATCTCTAATATAGTGTCCCTCCTTTTTCCTCTCAATTCCATGCGCTTATTTTATATTTTTGGAACTAAAACAGAAATATACACTTCAGAAGTTGAGAAAATACTGGAGAAAAATGAAAGAACACTATTAATGTATGTTAAAATATAGACCACATAATTGTCTCGCCTCTCTTATTATGGCTACAGGACGAATCTCTTTCTATCGCTGTCTCTCTCTCTGTCTCTCCTTGTGCTCACATTCTTCGTGTGTGCGCACATCTGCATAATGCATGGTGTGTTAGTTAGCAGACAGCTTGACCTCACACACAGACTGTGAGACTCTAAATGTTTCTCCGTAGAAAGTTCACTAGTCTCTCTGTAGTATGTTTTTTTTAAAACTCACAAATCATTGATTTGGTTTATGTAATGATATGTAAGCAAAAGCAACATGGGACATGCTTCAGATTCACTTATTAGTTTGGAATGAAGTGAGGAAAAGTCACAAAATTATTAGAATTATTGAAAATACTCAGCAACTGAAAGCAAGTTCATTTTAGTTATGACATTGTTCTCATTGTTTAATTTTTATTCCATCGTATGTTGATTATTTATTTGATTAATGAATTTAGGCTGTAAAATGCCTATCACAGGCCCATCCTCCAGACCAAAGTGAAAAGTCCTAAAACTGTCTGACCAGCAGTCCAAAACCCAAAAATATTTCATTTATAATGATAGAACATAGAGAGAAGCAAGTATTAACTGAAAGTATTAAGATCCTTTACTTAAGAAAAAGTAATACCCCTCTGTAAAAAAAAGTCCATTAAAGTGCTTTCAAAGCTGTACTAAAATGTATTACTTTGCATTATCAGAAATACACTAAGTATACAAGTACAGACTTAGCAAGCAAAATGACCTGTCAGATTTTACATCATCTGAAGAGAAACACACACATAATGTGGATTCACACACCAAAGAGAACGGAGAAGGGAACAGGAGCTGGGGATGGACAGCATCTCCTGCTATTCCTTTTAAAAGACATCCATCATGCTGGCCTCAAGTTTCCAGAGAGTAACATAATCTCACTGTGTGTGGGGGTGTGCGTGCGTGCCTGTGGGTGTTGGTGTGTGTGTGTGTGTGTGTGTGTGTGTGTGTGTGTGTG